>NC_053028.1:254115032-254189151 GCF_003073215.2 Triticum urartu | reverse complement strand
AAGAATGACTCCACTCCTACCTATTGCTTCATGGCACGCGGTGCCAAGGTAAACACACGCACTACTCGCTATCAAACATCTAGTGACGATGACTCTGACTGTGATTCAAAACCCAGCTACAAAACACTTGCTAAAATTGCAACTGAACAACAGAAAGCTATGGAACATATTCAAAAACTGTTAGACAGAAGCGATGATCTGTTGGGTGCTGAAATGACTCGATCTGAATCCTTAATTGAAGACATAAAAAATCTTCACGTTAAGTATCAGGAACTTGAAGATCGTCTTGATACTCTCTCAACAACTCATGAAAAGCTTTCCTATGATTATCTTCAAAGGAAGCAAGAACTTGAGAAATTGAGAGCGGCTCATGAAGATCTTCAAAAGGAAAACGAGTCACTTCGCGCCGAACAGATCAGTTCCGCTCAGGAAGGATTTGAACCACCATGTCTTAAATGCATTGAGCGTGATAATGCTACTTCTGTTGCTGAATGTTCCACTGCTACTGCTGTTGCAATATCTTCAACTGTTGATGTGGTAACTAACCCCTCTGCTGAGGATACCACTGCTATTGCTGATGAGAATGCTAGGTTGAAGACATTGCTTGAAACAGGGATGTACAAAAGTCTTAAAGGACATCAGACATTATGTGATGTCCTCAAGAAGCAGATTCTGAATCGAAACCCTAGGAAAGAGGGTGTTGGGTTCGCAAGGAAAATAAATGCAGATGGCTCTTACTGGAAACCTGAGCAGTACCCCAAAACCACATGGGTTGCTGCAAAGGAACTTTCAGCAGATCCATCCAATTTATCTGGCTTCACTTGTGCTAACCCCATTATCATTGATGAATCCTTTGATGCAAACTATAAACTGTTTAAGAATCAGAATGGTGAAGTGTTTGCCAGGTACATTGGTACTAACTGTAGGAATGGACCGCCTATGAAGAAGATCTGGGTTCCGAAAAAGTTTCTGGAAAATCTTCCTATGAATGTCTTCATGACACCTCACTTGAAGAAGACAAACCTCAGACCAAAGGCTTCATACGGTCCAAAGGCTTCATACAATCAGAGGACTCACCTGAGTCACACTAACGCAAATGTTTTGCAAGGAAACCATACTCAGGCATATGAATATAAGAGCGGTTCATCGAACCGTCACGTTCATATGACCAAAAATTATTCTGCTTATTCTTATGAGTACTATTGTCCACCTGCAAGACTGTTTGCTAAGGCTTCAAAGCCAAAATTCTCAGATGCTGCACTTAGACTTATTGCTTCTAAGCCACCCTTGAAGATGTGGGTGGTTAAGAAAGCTTAACTCTCTTTTGCAGGGAAAGGTCTCCAGCAGAAAAACAAAATCTTCTGACGCTATTGCTGGGGACCTTAAAAATCTTGTAGGGCGCAAGATAAAATGCCCGAATGGCATCATTATGTACTTCGTTCCTGAATCGCATGCTACTCTCCCTATTAGTCCTAATCTGGATCTAAGTTTTCATAACCCACTTGTTCGTCAAATGTTTTTGCTTCACAATTCTCTTCGTGAAACCTATCCCCCTAACTGCACTGTAGGGTACAACACCAGCGTCTTCAAAGTCTTCAGAATGGATTATTGACAGTGGGTGTACAAATCACATGACTGGCAAAAGAAGCCTTCTTATGGACTCAACCTTACGTCCATCCGACAAGAGCCACATCACATTTGCTGACACTGGTAAAAGTAAGGTATTGGGTCTAGGTAGAGTTGCAATCTCAAAGGATCAACACATGGATAAAGTCATGCTTGTTGAATCCCTTGGCTTCAACTTAATGTCTGTCTCAATGCTTTGCGATTTGAACATGATCGTAATGTTTGGAAAATATCGTTGCCTAGTACTAATGGAATCTGACAAGTCTCTAGTGTTTGAAGGGTATCGAAAAGATGATCTGTACGTGGTAGATTTCTCAGTAGGGCCACAACTTGCAGTATGTCTTCTTGCAAAAGCTTCAGAATGCTAGCTTTGGCATCGGAGGCTTGGGCATGCTGGCATGAGGAACCTCCACACCCTTGCGAAGAAGAAGCATGTCATAGGCATCGAGGGCGTCAACTTCAAGAAAGATCACTTATGCGGTGCTTGTGAAGCAGGGAAGATGACAAGGGCAAAGCATCCTTCGAAGACAATCATGACTACTACTCAACCCTTCGAACTGCTCCACATGGATCTTTTCGGTCCCACTTACTACTCAACTTTTACTACTACTGCTTGCCTCTATGGCTTCGTGATTGTTGATGATTACTCTAGATATACTTGGGTGCACATAATCCTTTACAAGACTGAAGCGCAGGATGTCTTCAGACGCTTCGCCAATCGAGCTATGAACAATTTTGGCGCCAAGATAAAGCACATCAGAAGTGACAATGGCACTGAATTCAAGAACACTGGCCTTGATACATATCTTGATACCTTGGGCATCACAGATGAATTCTCAGCTCCGTACACGCCACAGCAGAATGGCGTCGTCGAACGCAAGAACAGAACACTCATTGAGATGGCCAGAACGATGCTAGATGAATACAAGACTCCAAGAAAATTCTGGACTGAAGCCATTGACACTGCATGCCATACAATCAATCGTGTTTATCTTCACAAGCTTCTGAACAAGACATCTTATGAACTCCTAACCGGCAAGAAGCCAAATGTCAGTTACTTCAGAGTATTTGGCTCAAGGTGCTGGATCAAGGACCCACATCACACTTAAAAATTTGCACCAAAAGCACATGAGGGTTTTATGCTTGGATATGGAAAGGATTCGCACTCCTACAGAGTCTTCAATCTCTTTCATTACAAAGTGGTTGAAACAGTGGATGTGCGGTTCGATGAGACAAATGGTTCACAAAGAGAGCAACTGCCAAATGTGCTAGATGAAGTTCCAGCTAGTGAATCTATCAAGCTTATGGGAACTGGAGAGATTATACCTTCTGAAGCTCATCCTGAAGAAGAACTTATCATCTCAGCACCTGATCAACATGAAGACAATGCTCAGCCTGAAGACATTCCTCCCAACAACAATACAGATCAGCAAGAGCAAAGTCTTCGCCCTGTACATCCTCGTGTTGCAAATGAAGTGCAGATTGACAGAATAATTGACAGCATCAATGCACCTGGTCCACTCACTCGTTCAAGGGCAACTCAGATAACAAATTTCTGTGGGCACTTCGCATTCGTATCAATATCAGAACCCAAGAAAGTTGAAGAAGCCTTCATGGAACCTGAATGGATTCAAGCTATGCAAGAAGAGCTTCAACAGTTTGAGCTGAATAATGTATGGGAACTGGTCAAGCGTCCTGATCCACGGAAGCACAACATAATAGGCACCAAATGGATATACCGCAACAAACAAGATGAGCATGGTCAAGTTGTCAGAAACAAAGCTCGTCTCGTTGCTCAAGGATATACTCAAGTGGAGGGCATTGACTTCGATGAAACATTTGCTCCTGTGGCTAGGCTTGAAGCCATACGCATACTGCTGGCCTATGCAAATCATCATAACATACTTCTATATCAAATGGATGTGAAAAGTGCCTTTCTCAATGGCAAGATTCAAGAAGAAGTGTATGTTGCACAACCGCCTGGCTTTGAAAATCCAAAACATCCTGACATGGTATACAAGCTCAACAAGGCACTGTATGGCCTCAAACAAGCCCCTAGGGCCTGGTATGACACACTCAAATACTTCCTGAAGAGCAAAGGCTTCATAACTGGTTCCCTGGATCCCACTCTTTTCACGAAGACATATGATGGTGAACTGTTTGTGTGCCAAATATATGTGGATGACATTATCTTCGGCTGCACCAATCAGAAGTACAGTGAATAGTTTGGATATATGATGCAAGAGCAATATCAGATGTCCATGATGGGGGAGCTGAAGTTCTTCCTTGGTCTTGAAATACGACAACAACGCAATGGCATCTTCATATCTCAAGAGAAGTATCTCAAAGATTGCCTGAAGAAGTTTGGTATGCAAGACTGCAAAGGCTTCACAACACCAATGCCAGCCAAACATCATCTAGGTCCTGACGACAATGGTAAAGAGTTCGATCAAAAGGTATACCGCTCCATGATTGGCTCTTTGCTTTATTTATGTGCATCTAGGCCAGATATTATGCTTAGTGTTTGCATGTGTGCTCGATTTCAAGCGGCACCAAAGGAGTCGCATCACTTAGCTGTGAAGCGAATTCTTCGATATTTGGCTCACACCCCAACTCTAGGATTATGGTATCCCAAGGGCTCAGAGTTTGATTTGGTTGGATTTTCAGATGCTGATTATGCTGGTGACAAAGTTGATCGCAAGTCTACATCAGGCACATGTCACTTTCTGGGACGATCACTTGTATGTTGGTCTTCAAAGAAGCAGAACTGTGTATCTCTCTCCACTGCTGAATCTGAATACATTGCTGCTGGATCTTGCTGCGCTCAGCTTTTGTGGATGAAGCAAACACTCAAGGACTATGGCATTCATCTGAAGCAAGTGCCACTTTACTGCGACAACGAAATCGCCATCAAGATTGTGAACAACCCAGTTCAGCACTCGAAGACAAAGCACATTGAAATTCGTCATCACTTTCTCAGAGATCATGTTGTGAAGGAAGACATTGATATCATACACGTCAACACTGAAGAGCAATTGGCAGATATCTTCACCAAGCCCTTGGATGAGAAGAGATTTTGCAAGTTACGGTGTGAGCTAAATATCCTGGAATCCTCAAATGTCCTGTGATCAGGCACACATCCTAACACTTATGCATATTGATGACTTAGATGTGCAACACACAAAGTAAAGTATATCTTCAATCAATGAAGACATACATTCTAAGTGTGAATACATTAATGTGGAATTTGACTTCGGAGCGCCACGATAATTGTGCGCCGTGTCTGGGTCTAATACTTCCTATACGGTGGGTAACGCCACCACCAAACATTCCATGAAGTGTTTCACTCATGGCGTTACCTTGCAATATCTTCACATTTGGTTTGGCTTCGAACTCAACATGTCTTCATGATTATCTTCACTACGTTGATTATATAGATGTATACATACTAGTGTTCTGTCCTCTACAGCATTCACTTATAGCTATGTCTTCCTTGGTTGAATCTTTTGAACTAAGTGAATGTGATCGGACCCTAATCTCTCTATGCTTTCTATCTCAAATTCTATCTCTCCAATTCATATGCATTCTATTGAAACCGTCGAATGTCTTCACTGCGTCCTTGTCAGCAGAAGATATAGAGACAACCATAAAGTCTGTTTTCAATGCTCATTCCTCCACATAAAATCCGGAGAAGTAGGAACGACCGCCCGACAATCCAGGCGTGCGTGGGATGTGGAACTGCCCCAAAATACCGCATGATGGCCACGTACTACTCAAATGTGAATCGCCAGGGGCACCTGTGTAATAGCACAGTGCCGCCCCTGAGCCTATAAATTCACACTTACCGCGGTCATTATCTCCTTCTTCCACCCTCATACGAACCCTAGCGCCACCGCTAGCACTCGACAACGCCGGCGACGAAGCGCTTCGCTGCCGCAACTTCTCCGACGCCGTCCTCACGCCGACTGCGGACATCGTCCTCTCCGCCGTCGCCGTAGGTGTCTTCCGTCGCCAAGTTAGGGCACGGAGGACTGAACTGCTCGGCATCATCTCTCACTTCCATCTAGCAGTTCCAAGTGTGGTAAATAAAACTTCTTTTTACAGCCTCTTTTGATATCATGGTTCTGTCACTTTCTACCATAAGAAGTTTCTCTTCACATAAGATAGATTTCTCAATCTGCATCTCATAACATGCCTAGTATATTCACTTGTGCTTCATGAAGTAGTTAGATTCCTCACTTGTACTGATCTGTGGGTTCGTACAAATCTGGAACCAACTTCTTATCTATGAGTGAATGTCTTCGCACGATGAGGTCAATGTCTTCTAAACTGATTAATCTTCAAAACCTTCTGAGAATGCATATGACCTCTTCCCCTTCCCTCGCACCTTAATGCTGTCACAGGTACATGTCCGTGGGAGAATCCTTCGGTTCTCATAGTCTGCATTCATTTGTAGAATTCCTACAGCATCACATAAACTCTCCTGAAGCCAGTTCCTGTTGGTCCAGTAAAAGAAAGCCTTTGAAGCCTTTGAAAGTTTTGAAGCCTTTCAAGTTAAAGTTTATGGCTTCAGAAGCAGCAGCAAGGAAAGGGGGCAGACAGAGACGTGAAGGAACTTCAAAAGATCTGCCTAAAGACCTGGCAGAAATGTATAAAACAGATCCTGAAGAGAACTATGGGCAGCGCAAGACTCGAATCCAATGGATTTGATGCTATTGGGCAGAACAATGGTTCAAATACCGCTTCGTCGCCGAGGAGTATGCTGAGAAAAGTGCCATCAGGAGACCATGGGGGGACATCCGTTTCAAGAATCTCATACCCAGGACCAGAGATGAAGCCATTGCTCAAGGCTTCTACCCATGCATGGTCCGAGGACCACAGCCTGATGATGCACATCCGTCGTCACTACTCTGGTGTCGTGACGACAATCTATTCAAGCACAACTTCCAGTTTGCTCAACAATCAGCTAAGCTAAACAAGAAGAAATTTGGGTTAGACTTCAACCCTGGCCCCTCCGCACCAAGGGCAGATGGCACACGCTACGCAGAACCCAATGTCATCGGTCCGTTTGCCAACCTTGAGGGCCTCATCACCCACATCCTAGTCCAAGGGACTGCCGTGAATGACCCTCCAGCTGACTCTGAGTCTGATGAAGCTCCTGCTGTACCGAAGCCAAAGCAGTCGAAGAAGCCAAAAGCTTCAAAGCCGGCCCCTTCGTCAAAAATCTCAAGGGCGAAGCCATTGGCAACTGCACCTCCTGAAGTCAGTGTGCAGTCTGAAGACATATCCCGCATCTCCAAGCCCCAGAAGGCCAAAGTGCCTCAGCCACACTCCGGCAAAGAGCTCACAGCTGCTGCCATTCTGCGCAGCGAAGCCATTGATCTATCAAGTGATGAAGATCTTGGAGATGACGCTCTAGAACAGCTCATCAAAAGCAAAGAAGAAGCTGAAATCTTCAACAATTTGCCTCTGTTTGATGTCGCCATCATCCACAATTTCATCGATGAATGGTTTGCCTCACCTGACATAAGCTTTGAAGATCTGCAGCTGCCCGTTGGCCTCAGCGTCGCATTCCAAGGCGCTATTGCTTCAGAACTTGCTATTGCCCAGCGCATAGTTGAACTGAAGTAGAAAATTGATCATGAAAAGGCTCAGTTCAAGAAGCATATGGCCAAGCTCAGCGTGCAAGAAGTGAAGAGCTTCAAGGCCATGTTGCATGAGCTCAAAGAAAATTTTCTGAAGAAGCATGCCGAAGCTCAGGGCTCACGTGAGCGGATGAAGTCTCTGGCGGAAAGATGTGTACAAGCCTACAATGAGGCTGAAAAGCGCAAGGCACTTGGGCGTCCAGGCATTGACCCCAAGATGGCCGTGAAGAAGAAGAAGAAGCCTGCTATGGTTGAACCAGAGGCATCTAGGCAAGAAGCGGTTCCAATTGTCTTCCCAACTGCAACGACTGGCTCGAAGCCAAAGAGCCGGTCAACAGCTTCAGAGCTAAAGAAGACAAGAACTGGTGAGGCTGAAGCAAGGAAAAGGAAAAGCTCTGAAGCCTCTCCTACTGCCCCCAGCAAGAAGAAGAGAAAGATCAAGAAATCTCGGGCTGCTCCCATAGAGCCCTTGATAGTTGAACCTATTGCTATGGTGCACCCAAACGCAGAACGTCAACTGACGGTTCATGAGCCTGCTTCCACAGAGGCTCCTGAAGCTGAAGACATACCAGCAGCCGACCCCATTGCTGCTGAAGACATTGGTCATCAGGACAATGTACAAGATGATGCAGCCCTTCCTCAGTATGAACAAAGCGAGCTCATCAGCATTGGTCGTCCTTTGACGCCAATTGCACAAGACGCGTCATGGGCGGATCGCCCTCAAGAGGAAGAGGACTTTGAGGCCCAGCCCACTCCAACCCCACAAGCGTCATCTGCATTCCGCAGGCTTCGCAAAGGTCCAAGGCCTCAAGTCCATGCTGAAGACATTCCGGCTGCATCAGCCGAAGAAGAAACACCACAACAGCACACTCCAATGCTCCATCAAGAAGCAGTTCTCCAGGAGAACGTGCTTGTGACTGACCCTCCAGCTAGTCAAGCGGAGGCTGAAAACGTTGAGGCTGCCACAACAAACGATGAAGCCAATGTGGAGCCCTCCCCACCAAAAGCTTCAGCAGACGGTGAAGCTACTGATCCAGACACTTCTGTTCCTGAGTCTGCTGCAGGTCCTCAATTTGATTACCATGTTGAGCACAGGCCTCATGTCCAGAAGCCAGTCCCAAGGCTGCCAAGATTCCCAGGTCCTGCATCAGCACCTGGCTCCTTTGACATCAATAGCTTCAGGGCAGACAATACGTTCTTCAACAGCTCCAAGAACCCCTATTCCAGGGACAGGATTGTATCAGATAGGTTCTGGAGCTATCCTCAGCGCAGCTACTCAAGCATCCTATACAACCAAGGTCGCATCTTCCCGCACAAGCGCCTTGAGGTTGAAGCCATTGCTGGTCTGCCATGTCTAGAGGAAGCTTTGGATTGCTTTAAGCAAGTGGGTCTGCTGCAGTTTGTCATTGATGAAGAGCACTGGAATGAAGAGCTTCTGCTTCAGTTCTATGCCACCCTCCACATTAAAGGATACAACAGAGATCTGAAGACTTGGATCCTGGAGTGGATGACCGGCAATGTCCATCATGAAGCCAATGCATTTGATCTCATTGAGCTCACCGGCCTGCCCACTCCTGGCGAATTCTTCGAGGAAGGCTGTCAACTACATGCTGAAGCTATTGAGAGCATATTCCAGAGGCCTGAACCAAATATGAGTCAGATGCTCTCAATGATGAAGCCATTGCCCCACGATGCTCCTTATCCAACAGAGTTCTTTGTTGACGACTTTGAGTTCCTGCCCAAGACCATATATCACATCATCCGGCGGACTCTCTGGCCTATTAAAGGGCACTCTCCAAATGCCAAGATCGAGGGTGCAATGAAGACTATGATATTATGTATCCTTCATGGCAAATGCTTCAACGCACAGGATTTCTTCATACGCCAACTTGCAGCGTCAGGCTCAGATTTATTTGGTTTGAAGTTCTATGCTCCTTGGGTGATGAGGCTGATCAAACTGCACTCTGCGATCTCGTATCAGCCCTCAGCCCGAAATCATCGGATCTTCTTGCCAGATGTGGATACCTCAGTTGAAGCTATATATCCAGAGCCTGCCAAGAAACCATTGAGTCTTTAGAATGCAGAACACCAGAGCTTCACTCAGAACGATGAAGGTGTTGAAGCCATCTCTAGGGTGTATCCTTTGGCTGGCACTACATGTGCGCCACACCCTGCTTCAACTGAAGCCACTGATAGTGCAACTGCTTCAAGACCCAAGAAGCGCACTTGTGTTCTCACTGACCGAGAGCTTCTTGTGGCCCTTCATCAAAAACAAGATAGGCATCATGACTGGCTAAAGCGTCAGATGAAAAGCCTCTTGGTGGATGTCAATCGTCTTCGAAACCTTGCCACCAAGAATGCCTTCGTTACACATGAAACCTGCCGTCGTACATGGAAAGGGCTCTCAATGATATGTACTGAAGCTGAACTTGAAGAGGATGGCTTCACTGAGCGCTTCAAGTTTGACACCACACCTCCTAGAAGGGATGTGATGCGCAACACACCATCACTTGAAGACTCTGAGTTTTCTTCATCTGCTGCCACAGTCACTGCCAGAATTATTGATGAAGAAGACGATGCTACATCACCACCACCTGCTTCAGCACCTCCAAGATCTTCTGCACCGCCAACCACCTCCAATGACCCTGCTGCTCCTGGGAACGAGTAGACACTCTATGTCTTCAAACCTTTTTGGTCCTCACTGACAAAAGGGGGAGAAGCATATGAGTTGATAGTCCTCAAGCGGGTCCATATGGGCGGGTGCTTTATGTTTTGCTATATTTTGCTTCATGCTCACAACTCTCGTTTTTGCTTCATTTGGTTCTTTGAGTTGTAACACTAAGACTCGATGGTCGTCTGCTACTTGTTTGCCACCCTGTTTTGCGAAGATAAATTCCGCATGTGCGATGATAAATTCCGCACTTATCTCATTCCGCAGACGTCCATTTTCCATTATGCATATCATTATCTTCATATACCTTCACATGCATAGTGGATTGTCATCATAAGCTGAAGTGGATCTCCACAAGTACAACCTGCCATGTGCATTTGCATTCCAAAAGCAAATTAACTTATATGCACATCTTCAGGGGGAGCCCTTGCAACTTATGAAGACAATTCCTTATCCTTTACAATTTCACAGACTATATTCCCCGTTGAAAACTTCAACTAGTTTGTCATCAATCACCAAAAAGGGGGAGATTGTAAGTGCATCTGCCACCCCTAGTTGGTTTTGGAGTATTGACGACAAACCTAGTTAAGGGACTAATGTGTTGGTGAGAATTGCAGGATAACACAGGTAGAAGTCCCTCATCGATTCGGTTTTACTACCAGAGATGACCCCTAAAAATGTATGAAGACATTGAAGCCAAAGGTGGTATATGAAGATATTCACATTGAAGACTATGACAAAAGAAGACACGTTATGAAGCCTATGGACCTCAAAGACTTAGATCTTTCGTAGTTCTTTTTCTTTTGTGTTGAGTCATAGGAACCACCGTACTGTTAAGTGGGGTCCAGGAGAACCAGTCAGAATGACTGAAGTGATGCCTAAACCAAAAACCTATGTCTTCGAGTGAAGACAATGAGAGTGAATCTTGTCCAGAGCCAGACAAGTCAACTTTGCTTGTAGCCCAAGTAAAGTTGCCATGAGAGTTTGAAATCTGACCGTTGAGACACGTGTCAGTTCATTAGTGACCCAGGGTCATTTCGGACAAATCAGGTCGGGTTGCCAAGTGGCTATAAATAGCCCACCCCCTACAACCATAAACGGTTGGCTGCTCAGATTTCAGTGCACGGCTTTTGTCGTTTGTGAGCAACCCACCTCGAAGCCTTTGAGAGAAAATTCCTAGCGAGGAGAAAAGCCCTAACCACCTAGAGCCAGAGAACATTGGACATCACTTAAGTCTTCTTGTCTGTGTGATCTGAAGACTTATTACACTTGAGGACTATGAATCCTCCAGACGGTTAGGCGTCGCGTTTAGAGCATCCAAGAGACATTGTGGATTGCCAGTGAACGAAGTCTGTGAAGGTTTGGGAGTCTACCTTGAAGACTTACCAGAGTGATTGGGCGAGGACTAAGTGACCTTAGCTCAAGGAGAATACGGTGAGGACTTGGTGTCCTGAACTGTGTGTTCAGGACTGGGTGTCCGGGACTGTGTGTCCTAAGGTTTAAATACCTAGCCGCTCCAACCAGACGTACAGTTGTCACAGCAACTGGAACTGGTCCAACATATCATTGTCTTCAACGAGTCACTGGTTTCATCTTCACTTCCTTTTCTTACTGTTACTCATTGTGAAGACATTGCAGGCTTGCTTTATCTTTTGTCTTCACAACATGAATGTATGATCTGTTTGGCTTCATAACTTCTTCCTACCTGATCCTTATTACACTGCAGCTGTTTGTCGTTGTGCTTTCACTCTATTGAATACTTGACCATGGCTGGCCTAGTGTAATGTAACTTCCGCTGCATAGTAATAGGCATAATCTTCGCTGTTTGTCTTCATAACTTCCACATATTGAAGACTTTCATAAAAATCGCCTATTCACCCCCCCTCTAGTCAATATAACGCACGTTCATACCTGCACAAACAATCAAGAACCTCGCAACCAACGCGATAAAGGGGTTGCCAATCCCTTCACGGTCACTCGCGAAAATGAGATCTGATAAAGATAATAAGATAAATATTCTTGGTGTTTTTGTTGTATAGATTGGAAAATAAAGATTGCAAAATATTAAACGAAATGCGATAATAAAAGAGATGCAATATAATAAGAAAGAGACCCGGGGGCCATTGGTTTCACTAGTGGCTTCTCTCATGATAGCATGTATTACGGTGGGTGAACAAATTACTGCCGAGCAATTGATAGAAGAGCACATAGTTATGAGAATATCTAGGCAATGATTATGAACATAGGCATCATGTCCGTGTTAAGTAGACCGAAATGATTCTGGATCTACTACTATTACTCCACACATCGACCGCTATCCAACATGCATTTAGAGTATTAAGTTCATAAGAAGAGAGTAATGCTTTAGGCAAGATGACATGATGTAGACAGATAAACTCAAGCAATATGATATAAACCCCATCTTTTTATCCTCGATGACAACAATACAATACGTGCCTTGCTGCCCCTACTGTCACTGGGAAAGGACACCACAAGATTGAACCCAAAGCTAATCACTTGTCCCATTGCAAGAAAGATCAATCTAGTAGGCCAAACTAAACCGATAATTCGAAGATACTTGCAAAGATATCAAATCATGCATATAAGAATTTAGAGAAGAACCAAATATTGTTCATAGATAAACTTTATCATAAATCCACAATTCATCGGATCTCAGCAAACACACGGCAAAAAGTATTACATCGAGTAGATCTCCAAGAACATCGAGGAGAACTTTGTATTGAGAACCAAAGAGAGAGAAGAAGCCATCTAGCTAATAACTATGGCCCCGAAGGTCTGTGGTAAGCTACTCACACATCATCGGAGAGGTTATGGTGTTGATGTAGAAGCCCTCCGTGATCGAATCCCCCTTTGGCAGATCGCCGGAAAAGGCCCCAGATGGGATCTCACGGGTACAGAAGGTTGCGGCGGTGGAAAAGTGGTTTTGTGGCTCCCCTTGATGTTTTTAGGGTATAAGAGTATATATAGGCGAAAGAAGTGCGTCGGTGTAGCTCCATGGGGCCCACGAGGGTGGGGGCGCGCCCTCCTATCTCGTGGAAGCTTCGCGGAGTTCCAAACTTCAACTCCAAGTCTCCTGGTTTGTGTTTTTTCCAAGAAAGATCCTCGCGAAGGTTTCGTTCCATTTGGATTCCGTTTGATATTCCTTTTCTGCGAAGAACTAAAATAGGCAAAAAAACAGAAACTGGCACTGGGCCTCCGGTTAATAGGTTTGTCCCAAAAATATTATAAAAGTGCATATTAAAGCCCATTAAACATCCAAAACAGATAATATAATAGCATGGAACAATCAAAAATTATAGATATATTGGAGACATATCAGGTTACACAATGAAAAAGTACAAGATGTATCTGGCAATTTCATAGAACATCGCAAAAAAAGGAGAGGCAGCGGTGAGCCTATACAGTGTGCATGGTAGGTCACTCCTCCATTTCAATCATTGTGACATGTTATTTGTATGTCAGTTCTATTGGCCAAGTTTCTTAGGGACAGTTATTACGAGTTATCCTAAGAAAATAAGCACATGTGAACACAAGCTCCAGGTAATAAGCCAACCAGTTCTTTTCATTGCCTTCATTTTCAGCTTATCTTTGGTATGATCAGTGAAAAGTCTAGATTGCATTATATTTTGTCATTTTGCTGCCCATATGAAAATTAATTTGACTTGAAAACATCACAAATTGAACCCAGTGAAGTAATTAATATGATAGGAAAACAGACCATCACTATTTGTTCAAAATGCGAATACAAAGATACCATCTACTTGGCACAATCTACTTTGGTCAATGTCTTCCATAGAGATCCCATTGCCTAATTTAAATGAAGAATGTATGACCCACATTTAAATGAAGAACAATTATTTATTGAAATTTGATGGTCCAAGTGGTTGGTTATTATCATATAGCAGCACCACCTGAAAGCATCATATAGCAGCAGCAGTAGCTCATAACAACTCATCATACAACAGCAGTAGTGTGCAATTCATCATATATCACCAGCAGCTAATAGCAATTCATCATATAGCAGCAGCAAGATTAGCTCATAGCAATTCATCATATAGCAGTAGCAGGAGCAGCTCATAGCAATTCATCATATAGCAGCAACAGGAGCAACTTATAGCAACTCATCATATAGCAGCAGCAGGAGCAGCTTATAGCAACTCATCATATAGCAGCAGCAGCTCATAGCAATTCATCATATAGCAGCAGCTCATAGCAATTCATCATATAGCAGCAGTAGGAGCAGCTCATAGAAATGCATCATATAGCAGCAGCAAAAGTAGCTCATAGCAATTCATCGTATAGTGGATCAGAATGAAAATTTGGCAAAAAATCAGAGGAGATCCTCACTTTGTTGGATGAGCCCATCCTTTAATAGCACCTCAAGGCCATGGCCTGGGAGACCATGAGAATGAGGGGCGGCGCCAGAGGGAGTAGCAGCCGGGGAGATTTGGCCCTACCCGCCGATCATGTAGCCTAGCTGGACAGAGCATCATCGAGGACCAGGCAGATGGGACCAGTGGCAACGGCTCGCTGGAAGAACCCTAGCGCTGCAGGTAGGGGATCGAGGTAGAGGGAAAGGGGAGAGGAGATGCAAGCGGGCAGGGCAATGAACGCTTGCGTGTTTGTTTTTACTTGAGGGTCAGTTGTGACGCGGGCGTGAGCAGTTGCATTTTGAGTGTAATATAGGCAGACAACAGAGTCATTTCACTATTCCCCTTCCCTTCAATTTTTAATGAGCTTCTACCCGAAACACCCCCCTCCAAAGCGAAATAAGTTAAGCCCAAGCCGATAACTCAAAAATGACTTCTTTACATCCTTTATGGCTTATTTTGACAATAAGCTCTGAAAAGGTGGAATAAAACTGGCCCTTAACCTGCAATTCAATTGTGCGTGCAATGATGAATCACTCCTTCCTGCTATAGTGTACATTTAGGCATCATCATACATGGCATAACCTAATACATGTGCATTCCATTGTGGAATCTGGAATATGCAATGTTTATGTTAGTTCATATGTTGCACATGATGTTTAAATGCCCCTTAAATTTGGTCATTCAAGTGATGGTCTTTAAGCCTTCTTCTTTGCTTATTTTCTTGATACTCCCTCCTTCCATCTATATAGGTCCTAATGTGTTTTTCAAGACCGCCTTTGACTATTGATAAGACTAATAATACATGAGATGTACAATGTGAAAATTATATCATTGGAAGCTCCTTCACGTATGAATTTGACGGTATGCTTTGTGTAACTTGCATGTCATATATTATTGCTCTAACACTTGGTCAAAGTTAGCCTCGAAAAATGATTAGGCCCTATATAGATGGAAGGAGGGAGTATGTAAGATTTGCTCACACATCTATTCAATTGCTTGTTTGCATTAGCCAGCCATACTAGGACTGTTTGCTTTTATTACTTGTTGTTCTTGACCTAACACTCTAACAGAGCTTGTCAACGATTTAAACACTAAGGTCTGCTGTAGTGGGGGCTTTTCTAACTCGTAGGTGACATAAAGGTTTGGTTGTACACTAAAATAGGCTCTACAAGAGTACCTGGAGATCCAGTTCGAAGGTATGCCTAGTTTTTACATAGTGTGCCCATAGTGAATGCTCATTTCATTGTGTGCAAGTGCAAGAGATGTGGCATGTTTCATTATGTGGTGTTGTTTTGTTATAATATCATCCTTTTGTGTTGTTCATAGACTGGAAAGTATGCATATTTATCTTCCAAGGAGACGAGTAACTAGTTTGTGTCATCACCTTGCATAGGGGGTGCAATGAAGATAAGATTGACGATTTCCAAGTACAAGATGTTAGGAAGGAGCCTTGCAAGAGAAGTAGGAGCAGCGCTGAGCTTGTTCAACCAGTTAAGGTAAGTCACTATATCCAACTCAATAGTTTAATTCCTTGTTTGTTTCAGGCATAGTTAATTTGCTCTTTTCAATTGCTTTATTTGTCCTCAGTTAATGAGATTCCCAAATAATGGTGCCTCATGTTGGGTACTTGTATAACTATTAGTTGACATAATTAAAGGCCTTATCATTTAATTACTCTCGTGAAGTGTGCCTGAAGCTTTGAAGTCTATTAACCAACTATTACTGCATGAGGCTCACAATCTAGCTTATAGTAGGCTAATGATTGCATACTTTTGCTTGCTGTAGTAGGTTTGTATGAATCCCTCTGCTGTTCATTATGCTCCCTAAGATTTTAATTGAGCTACATAATGGCCAACTGCTTGCTTACTTGTACACAACGTGTTGTCTAAATTTGTAACTTATCTGTGTTTTGGATTTGGCCCCAACATCATGCTCCTCTGGTGAGCTAAGAGAGATTTCTGTATGCAGGCTGCATAGACTACCATTTTTATAATTTTAAAAATATCACCTGCTTATGCTTCATGACGTGTAACATTATTGTTAGTCCTGTTTTGCCATGTACAAAATATTCTGTCTTGATCGCTTCACTGTTGTAACTATATTTTTCCCTAGTCATGTGTACTTACAGAAACATTTCAGGATGAAGTGACATCCACACAAAGATCTGCGAGCAGTGCGGCATGGCCGTTACCGAATGATTATGGATTGGAATTGGAATGTGCTGATGTTCTCGAGCATCAACTAGAGGTGGCAAGACAACATGTACATGATTCTCAACGTACAATTAACAAGTTGAGACTGGACATGCAGGTATTAGATGCAGGAGTAAAAAAATGAAACAAGACATTGAGGTAACCATGAAGGAATTGGAGATTTTGCAGACTGAAATTTGTGCTATCTGAATCCGGCCAATCCTATTTTTTGAAGAGATTATAGTTCAAATGGTAAGTTCTGTTGATGCGTGTCCATGATGTATGAGCTTTATTTGTCTAGTGTATGTAGTTTGTTGTTTGTGTATGCTTTATTATCACTGGTGCCGAACTATAATGCCAGTGGGTATATTCGACTGTAATTTGTTTATTGTATAGTGTAGGATTATTCTATGTTTCTATGCCTTAGTCTTTTTATTGTATAGTGTATGTTTTTTAGAGGTGATAGTATAGAGTATGATAATTCTTGAATATGCTATATCGTTGAAACGGGGGCCAACATACCCAAACATTTCTTGGATGCCATACAAACGAACAAACATGTATAGTCAAAGCGAGCCTTAATTGGGCTGGTCAAAATAATATTAAATGGATCCCAAATGATGTGGCCCCCCATAACAACGGCTCTTAGTAGGCCGTTAACAGGCCAAAAGCTTGATAGGACTGTATAAATGGAAATGGCATGCGGGCCTCTAGCAGGACGAAATACATGTCAATTTTGTCTCGGCCCTTTTACTTTACGTGTCAGTAAGAGGCTGAAAGTGTTATGGGCCAGAGGGAGGCCCAATTTGCAAACTAGGCTTTTAACATGCCGAAAGTCGCGTTGGGCTGAAATGATGCCCTGCGAACATGGGACCCTAATGGACCTAAAGTCAAAGGCCCAACTATTGTGCGGGCCGTTAACAGGCCGAGAGACAAAATGGGCTAGGAGTTGGCCCATTTATCGAATGGGCCGAGGACAGGCCTAAAGTCACAGCGGGCCAGAATTGGCCCAACTGCAGAATGGGCCTAGAAAAGGCCGAAAGATGTTCCAGGCCATTAACGGGGTGGAACTGACGATGGGCTGCTAACAGGTCAAAAGAAGCTCAGGCCGCAATTGGGCCCAAAGACGCAGTGGGCCGTTAACGGGCTAAAACTGACGATGGGTTATAAATTGTCAAATCTAGAATGGGCCTTTGATGGGCCGATTTTGTGTAACTTGTATGGGCCGTGCTTGTAAATGGGCCTGACTCAAGCAGAACGCTAATGGGTCGGCCCACTTATTTTGACAGGCCCAACCTTTTAACCTGAATGGGCCACTGTTGGGCGGTCCACGTGTCAACATATCATAGGCGTATCTCGCCCATTGGATGAGTGACACCTGTGCCAATGCGGAGCTGACACGTGGTTCCGTCGGCCAATGAGAATTTTATACGTGGAAAATCGGGATTGGTCGTGGCAGTTGGCGGGTTATCGGATCCAAAACCGGACCCGATAGCTTAACGACGACCCGTTAGAGTGGATGCCACGTGTCGGTCACCCTTGATGAAATCACTTCCGTGACGCGGCTTTTATCGTCATGGAAGTGAACACTTCTGTGATGATAATTTTGGTAATGTCATGGAACACTTCTACGACAGCTCATGTATGACTATCTTGATTCTGTGATAAAATCATCATCAATGTACATGCATGACAGAAAACACGACCTACTATGATAAACACGTATCATCACGGAAGTGTATTTTTTTGTAGTGTAGTAAAATTTCTATGCTTGTGCATCATGAAAATAATGCTTTATGTGATGGTTATATTGTTGAACTCATTCATGATGCTACTGAAAATTATTATGAGAGAGGAACATATGCTTTTACATATCTCATTAATATCAAGTTTCCTCTCCATGTGTTGAAAATCTTGAAGTTTTGCTTGCTTTACCTTCCTATGCAAGTTGATTCTTATTCCCGTAAGTTGTTTGCTCACAAAATCCCTAAACATAGGAAGTGGGTTAGACTTAAATGTTCTTGTCATATTCTTCATGATGCTCCCATTATGTTTCAATTCTTACTTTTTATGTGAGCATCTTTGAAATCATCATGCCTAGCTAAAAGGCATTAAAGAAAAGTGCTTGTTGGGAGACAACCCAATATTTACCCCTACTGTTTTGTGTGCTCACATGATTATGCTACTGTAGTAATCATGTTTTATAGCTTTTGTTACAATAAAGTTCCAAGTAAGACCTTTGGGATGATCTATGGTGATGGTTGATTTGATCTTGCTGAAAAACAGAAACTTTTGCACTCAGGAAAACAATTCTCATTTTTAACAGAGGAGTGATAAAATACTAATTCTTTTTGTAGAGGATTAATAAACAAATTTCCTAGGACTTCCTAATTTCTCAGGATTTTCGGAGTTACATAAGTATTCGAGAGTTACAGATTACTACAGACTGTCCTGTTTTTGACAGATTCTGTTTTCGATGCATAGTTTGCTTGTTTTCTAGTTTCTATGGTTTATATTGCTTAATATAAATTGTAGAAATGATAGGGTACAGTAGGCATAATGTGATAAAATTACGAATCTTGTCTTGACAGTACGTAGGTGGTGATTTTATTTATTATACTAATGGAGCTTACGAGTTTTCTGTTAAATTTTGTGTTGTGAAGTTTTCAAGTTTTGGTAAAGTTTTGATGGACTACGAAATAAGGAATGGAAAGAGCACAAGCTTGGGGATTCCCAACACACCCCAAGGTAATATTGAAGGACAACCAAGCATCTAAGCTTGGGGATGCCCCAGATGGCATCCCCTCTTTCGTCTTCAATCCATCGGTAACCTTACTTGGAGCTATATTTTTATTCACCACATGATATGTGTTTTGCTTGGAGCGTCATGTCATTTTATTTTGTTTTGCTTTCTGTTTGAATAAAGTAATTAAGATCTGAAATTTTATTTATGAGGAGTCTTCACATAGTTACATAATTATTCGACTACTCATTGATCTTCACTTATATCTTCTGGAGTAGTTTGTCATTTGCTCTAGTGCTTCTCTTATATCTTTTTATAGCACATTGGTAGTTTTATTTTGAAGAAATTATTGAACTCTCGTGCTTCACTTATATCATTTTGAGAGTCTCTAAACAGCATGGTAATTTGCTTAGGTTATGAAGTTAGTCCTAATATGATATGCATCCAAGAGGGATATAATAAAAATGCCAGCGGCATACATTTTCACAACTCTAACCAACCAGAGGAAATTTGTGCAAACATGGACCGATTTCATATAAGCATGAAGGATTTCGTATAAAAAAGCCAGATCTTCATATAAACATGATGGATTTCATTACATTTACATGAATTAAGCGGTGCTAATCCAGCTCTCGTGGTCTAATTAATACAGTACCTAATCTAAATGGCCGCCCGCAGATCCCTTTGTCTTCCTCATGTCCGACAGGCACTAGCGGTGTCGACGAAGGTCCTCGAAAGAGACAAAGCAGCAAAAAACCACCTGAATACGCATTCGTCACCTTGGTGGTTGTCGGTGTTCTGGGCCTTGGGGTGTCCAGACTTGCCTGCCTGTGGGCTTGTGCGTGGCTCCACCAACGGCCTGGTACGGTCCATCTCCAGAAGCAACCACTCAAGACCCTCGCGAGGGGCCAAGCCTCGCGAGGCGGACGACACCAATACCTCCCTAGGGGCGGCCTCGCTAGGCTGGCTCCCAAGGAGCGGAGATCTCTATGCAAGAGGCACCTCGCGAGGTTCACGTGATGTGAGCCATGACGACCAAGGCCAGGCAGGCACCAGCGGGCGCAGTGTGCCAGTTTCCTCTTTCGTGATAAAGAGGCAGGCTCAGGCGAGGAGTCCGGAGGCTTCATGCAAAGGTTTCCATATCGGCGAAACAAGACCAAGACCAGAAGGACGGCAGGACGGAGGTCACCGTGGAGCCCACAGCAGCATCACCACCAGAGCCTTTGGCAGGCGAAGACCACCTTTGTCAGGGCAGCTTGTACTAGTTGTCTCCCTTCAAACTTGGCCGTTGTGGGATCCCTTCCCGCCTAACATTTGGGAAGAGGACCAGGGCCTCTATAAATAGGACTATCCACCACCATAGGAAAGGGGACGGATCTAGGGAGACTCATCTTGGGATCGACTCATCTGGGATTGGATCCATTCCATCCTCACATCCACCAGCTCGCCGAGCTCAAGAACACCTATCCTCCTGAGGCTGTTCACCCTTTGTACTAGTTCATCCTTAGCCCGTGAGGCAATCCACCAACACCACACTAGAGTCGGGTATTACACCGCAAGGTGGCCCGAACCAGTATAAACCCTTCTGTCTCTTGTTCCTTGGGTTTGTCGAGCTAGGCCGTGAGATCGTTAAGCGAGCGAGCTAGAAGAGAGTGCTCTTCGTGCGCACCCTAGAGTTCGAACCTCAAGGGTTAGCCGGAATCCACAATCCGACATTTGGCGCGCCAGGTAGGGGGTGCGCCGGAGTTTCCTCTTCCATTGGTCGACCTCCCATCACCTGTGGCTACGATGTCTGATGATCTAAGAACCCACGCCGACGCCAACCGCTAGGCTGCCTGGCCTGCCTGGGCACCGCCAACCACCCAAGAAGATCTCAACTCCGCACTCCAGGCAGCCCGCACACCGCCGAACACCACCGGATGCGGGCGACGCGGACCGGTGCCCTCCGCACTCGTTCCACGGCGCACGCGTGCCGCCGCGCGATCTTTGGGCTACGCTGCAGCAACAGCACCGCACACCCGACGGGAGCAGACGAACATGCGAGCCGCGCTCATCATGGCGGGAGCTGCTGCGATGCAGGATGGTAGAGAGCGGCCGTGATGCACTACTCGAATGCGTCGCCGAACTATTAGACGCTGCCTGTAGAGGTATGCCGCCCTTCTGCTCCTTGACCATGCCTCAGGTTGTGGCGGAAGCACGCACAATATCCCGGCAAGCTCGCGCGCCCTCTAGGGCACCAGGGGGACCCGGCGACACCAACTCAGGCCTTGGCGCAGGCCGTCCAGCCTCGACAGCGCCACCACCAGGAGGGACAAGTGCTGGTAGTCCGCCATGAGGACGCGTTGGGATGCCACCCAGTGGCCACCAGGGTTGGGTGCCCCGGATTGTGGCTCAAGGAGCGGGGCATCCAGGCAATGACCCTAGCGAGGCGACCGAGGACGCGTGCCTCCACCGCATGAAGAACCTGGAGTACGCACCAGGAGAAGGCCCCAACTCATTACCTGAACCAGGATGGGAAGGCGGAGTGCACGAGACCGGGGCCTTCCATGGGTCGCCCGGAGGCTTCGCCGACCCCTTCTGCGATGACGACGGCGAGATGCAGCCAATATCTCAGGAGCAAGTTTACGCTAACCATGAGCTGCAGGTGAACTAGGCCACGACCGTAGACCCCAGGGTGGTGGCACCGCCCCCAATAGGGGCGGCTCACTAGAGGCTGCACGGGAGGGGCCTCGAGTAGGGGCCTCCCCTGCGCCACGCGGAGCAAGGCGCTGCATGGAGGTAGGTCCTCTGTCAGGGGAGGCACCGACGAGCCCTTCCCCCAATGGAGGGCCCGTGGTCGCCGAGGGCGCCGCCAGCGTCCCCTTTTCCCCTTGGCATCGTCCTGGTTTTCAGATGCCCCAACGGTGGTCGAGGGTGGCGCAGGGCGGGGCCCTCGTCTGGCGATATGAACCAAGGCTCACGCCTGTGAAGGTCTCCGCTTGTGACACTCTCACGTAATAATGAGTGGGGTTGTACAAGCCCCGGAGTCTCCAGAGTGCCGCCCTCGGGCCTCGGGGGCTCCCACCCACGTCCTAGTGGAAGCACCATGCTCCGCACTGGCTCTCGACACTGTCCCCCAATGACAATCCTCACAACCAGTGAAAGCACTTAGCTCCGCACTGGTGGAAGACAAGAAGACTAGCTAGGTGCCGGATGCGGCCATTTGCTTTCCTCCGCTTTTTTGTAACTCGATTCACCGTCCTTTTTTGGATTGAACTTGAAGTCCTTTTGGTTGCCAAGAATGGGTGGAGTTTTCTTTGGTCTCTGCCGGTTTTATCGTATTTTGGTTGTGTGCCCAGTTTTTGAGGCTCGTACCCCCGACCCTCCGGCTCGGGAGCCAAACGGCCGGTCATTCTAGGCATGTCCGGGCAACCTCGGCAGGACCCCCTCCGGGCAAGAATGTACGCGTCACAAGATTGCCGCATACGCATCCTGTCGCGGTTTGTAGGACGCTCCTGGCGTGGCTCTCTCGGACAGATCTGCAGGATCCTCCGGAGGCCCAGGACCCGCGAGCCCCTAGGGGCTTGCCTCATGAGAAGGGCGTGCCAACAACCTCACGACCCACTCAAGGCCAGCTGAAACCGAGACAAGTCGCGGCGATGACCCTACCCAAGGGCTTGAGAGCCCGCGAGGATGCATTCTAGGTTCGACTCTAAAAAACAAGAAGGATAGAACGGTAATTCACATACACGAGGAGTTTGATACATCTCCAACGTATCTATAATTTTTGATTGCTCCATGCTATATTATCTACTGTTTTGGACATTATTGGGCTTTATTATCCACTTTTATATTATTTTTGGGACTAACCTATTAACCGAAGGCCCAGCCCAGAATTATTGTTTTTTTGCCTATTTTACGATTTCGAAGAAAAGGGATATCAAATGGAGTCCAAACGGAATGAAACCTTTGGGAACGTGATTTTTGGAACGAACAAGACCCAGGAGACTTGGACCCTACATCAAGCAACCAACAGGGAGGCCATGAGGTAGGGGGCCGCGCCTACCCCCCTAGGCGCGCCCTCCACCCTCGTGGGCCCCATGTTGCTCCACCGACGTACTCCTTCCTCCTATATATATCTATGTACCCCTAAATGATCAAATACGGAGCCAAAACCCTAATTCCACCGTCGTAACTTTCTGTATCCACGAGATCCCATCTTGGGGCCTGTTCCGGAGCTCCGCCGGAGGGGGCATCCATCACGGAGGGCTTCTACATCAACATCAACACCATTTGGAAAGTGCTATTTAGTTAATTCTTTTTGCAGATGATTAACGGATAAATTACTCACGTACAGCAATTTATTTTATAATTGTTTGAGTTCCAGATCTTACGCTAGCTACAGATTACTGCAGACTGTTATGTTTTTGATAGATTCTGTTTTTTGTGAGTTGTTTGCTTATTTTGATGAATCTATGGCTAGTAAATAGTTTATAAACCATAGAGAAGTTGGAATACATTAGGTTTAACACCAATATAAATAAGAATGAGTTCATTACAGTACCTTGAAGTGGTCTTTTGTTTTCTTTCTCTAACGGAGCTCACGAGATTTTCTAATTTAAGTTTTGTGTTGTGAATTTTTCAAGTTTTGCGTAAAGATTTGATGGATTATGGAACAAGGAGTGGCAAGAGCCTAAGCTTGGGGATGCCCATGGCACCCCCAAGATAATCCAAGGACACCTCGAAGCCAAAGCTTGGGGATGCCCCAGAAGGCATCCCCTCTTTCATCTACTTCTATCGTAACTTTACTTGGAGCTATATTTTTATTCACCACATGATATGTGTTTTGCTTGGAGCGTCTTGTATGATTTGAGTCTTTGTTTTAGTTTACCACAATCATCCTTGCTGTACACATGTTTTGAGAGAGCCATACATAATTTGGAATTTGTTAGAATACTCTATGTGCTATGCTTATATCATTTGAGTTATATAGTTTTGCTCTAGAACTTCACTTATATTTTTTTAGAGCACGGTGGTGGAATTGTTTTATAGAAACTATTGATCTCTCATGCTTCACTTAGATTATTTTGAGAGTCTTAAATAGCACGGTAATTTGCTTAAATAATCCTAATATGCTTGGTATTCAAGAATAGTAAAAACTTTCTTATGAGTGTGTTGAATGCTATGAGAAGTTTGTGTTGGAAATATGCCCTAGAGGCAATAATAAATTGATTATTATTATATTTCCTTGTTCATGATAATCGTTTATTATCCATGCTATAATTGTATTGATAGGAAACTCAGATACATGTGTGGATACATAGACAACACCATGTCCCTAGTGAGCCTCTAGTTGACTAGCTCGTTGATCAATAGATGGTTGCGGTTTCCTGACCATGGACATTGGATGTCGTTGATAACGGGATCACATCATTAGGAGAATGATGTGATGGACAAGACCCAATCCTAAGCCTAGCACAAAGATCGTGTAGTTCGTATGCTAAAGCTTTTCTAATGTCAAGTATCATTTCCTTAGACCATGAGATTGTGCAACTCCCGGATACCGTAGGAGTGCTTTGGGTGTGCCAAACGTCACAACGTAACTGGGTGGCTATAAAGGTACACTACGGGTATCTCCGAAAGTGTTTGTTGGGTTGGCACGAATCGAGACTGGGATTTGTCACTCCGTGTGACGGAGAGGTATCTCTGGGCCCACTCGGTAGGACATCATCATAATGTGCACAATGTGATCAAGGAGTTGATCACGGGATGATGTGTTACAGAACGAGTAAAGAGACTTACCGGTAACGAGATTGAACAAGGTATCGGGATACCGACGATCGAATCTCGGGCAAGTATCGTACCGATAGACAAAGGGAATTGTATACGGGATTGATTAAGTTCTTGACATCGTGGTTCATCCGATGAGATCATCGTGGAACATGTGGGAGCCAACATGGGTATCCAGATCCGGCTGTTGGTTATTGACCGGAGAACGTCTCGGTCATGTCTGCATGTCTCCCGAACCCGTAGGGTCTACACACTTAAGGTTCGATGACGCTAGGGTTATAAAGGAAGTTTGTATGTGGTAACCGAATGTTGTTCGGAGTCCCGGATGAGATCCCGGACGTCACGAGGAGTTCCGGAATGGTCCGGAGGTAAAGATTTATATATGGGAAGTCCTGTTTTGGTCACCGGAAGAGTTTCGGGGTTTATCGGTAACGTACCGGGACCACCGGGAGGGTCCCGGGGGTCCACCAAGTGGGGCCACCAGCCTGGGGGGGGCACATGGGCTGTGCGGGTGTTCCTTGGCCTACATGGGCCAAGGGCACCAGCCCCACTAAGGCCCATGCGCCTAGAAGGGGAGAGGGGGCAAACCCTAAGGGCAGATGGGCCCTAAGGCCCATATACCCTGCGCCTCCCTCTCCTCCCCCTTGTGGCCGCCACCCTTAGATGGGTTTGGGGCTGCCGCCCCTCTAGGGGTGGGAACCCTAGAGGGGGCGCACCCTCCTCCCTCTCCCCTATATACAGTGAGGCATGGGGCTGCCCAAAACACACGCGATTCGATCTCTCGTTGGTGCAGCCCTGCATATCTCTCTCCCTCCTCTTCTGTTGTGCTTGGCGAAGCCCTGCAGGATTGCCACGCTCCTCCATCACCACCACGCCGTTGTGCTGCTGCTGGATGGAGTCTTCCTCAACCTCTCCCTCTCTCCTTGCTGGATCAAGGCGTGGGAGACGTCACCGGGCTGTACGTGTGTTGAACGCGGAGGTGCCGTGCGTTCGGCACTTGGTCATCGGTGATTTGAATCACGACGAGTACGACTCCATCAACCCCGTTCACTTGAACGCTTCCGCTTAGCGATCTACAAGGGTATGTAGATGCACTCTCCTTCCCCTCGTTGCTAGTCTCTCCATAGATAGATCTTGGTGACACGTAGGAAAATTTTGAATTTCTGCTACGTTTCCCAACAGTTTGATGGTTGATAATTGTTTTGAGATATGAAGATGGTGATATTAAAGTTATGCTAGTTGAGTAGTTGTAAATTTGAGAAACACTTGTGATTCCCGTAGCATGCACGTATGGTGAACCGTTATGTGATGAAGTCAGAGCATGATCTATTTTTTGATTGTCTTCCTTATGAGTGGCGGTCGGGGACGAGCGATGGTATTTTCCTACCAATCTATCCCCCTAGGAGCATGCACGTAATACTTTGCTTTGATAACTTGTAGATTTTTGCAATAAGTATATGAGTTCTTTATGACTAATGTTGAGTCCATGGATTATACGCACTTTTCTTCCTTCCGCCATTGCTAGCCTCTCTAATACCGCGCACCTTTCGCCGGTATCATACACCCACCATATACATTCCTCAAAACAGCCACCATACCTACCTAATATGGCATTTCCATAGCCATTCCGAGATATATTGCCATGCAACTTTCCACCGTTCCGTTTATTATGACACACTCCATCATTGTCATATTGCTTAGCATGATCATGTAGTTGACATCGTATTTGTGGCAAAGCCACCATTCATAATTCTTTCATACATGTCACTCTTGATTCATTGCATATCCCGGTACACCGCCGGAGGCATTCATATATAGTCATATTTTGTTCTAAGTATCGAGTTGTAATTGTTGAGTTGTAAGAAAATAAAAGTGTGATGATCATCATTATTAGAGCATTGTCCCAGTGAGGAAAGGATGATGGAGACTATGATTCCCCCACAAGTCAGGATAAGACTCCGGACGAAAAATAAAAAAAGGAAAGAAAAGAGGCCATAAAAAAAGAGAAAAGGCCCAAATAAAAAAATGAGAGAAAAAGAGAGAAGGGACAATGTTACTATCCTTTACCACACTTGTGCTTCAAAGTAGCACCATGATATTCATGATAGAGAGTCTCTCATTTCATCACTTTCATATACTAGTGGGAATTTTTCATCATAGAACTTGGCATGTATATTCCAATGATGGGCTTCCTCAAAATGCCCTAGGTCTTCATGAGCAAGCACGTTGGATGCACACCCACTTAGTTTCTTTTGTTGAGCTTTCATATACTTATAGCTCTAGTGCATCCGTTGCATGGTGTTGGATCGAAAGTATGTCTAGAGGGGGGTGATTAGACTACTTGACCAAATAAAAATCTAGCCTTTTCCCAATTTTAGTTCTTGGCAGATTTTAGCTATCTTAGCACAAGTCAAGCAATCTCAACACAATTCAAGCAAGCATGCAAAAGAGTATATGAGCAGCGGAAAGTAAAGCATGCAACTTGCAAGAATGTAAAGGGAAGGGTTTGGAGGATTCAAACGCAATTGGAGACACGGATGTTTTGTCGTGGTTCCGATAGGTGGTGCTATCGTACATCCACGTTGATGGAGACTTCAACCCACGGAGGGTAACAGTTGCGCGAGTCCACGGAGGGCTCCACCCACGAAGGGTCCACGAAGAAGCAACCTTGTCTATTCCATCACGGCCGTCGCCCACGAAGGACTTGCCTCACTAGCGGTAGATCTTCACGAAGTAGGTGATCTCCTTGCCCTTACAAACTCGTTGGTTCAACTCCACAATCTTGTCGGAGGCTCCCAAGTGACACCTAGCCAATCTAGGAGACACCACTCTCCAAGAAGTAACAAATGGTGTGTTGATGATGAACTCCTTGCTCTTGTCCTTTAAATGATAGTCTCCCCAACACTCAACTCCCTCTCACAGGATTTGGATTTGGTGGAAAGAAGATTTGAGTGGAAAGCAACTTGGGGATGGCTAGAGATCAAAATTCATATGGTTGGAATGGAATATCTTGACCTCAACACAAGTGTAGGTGGTTCTCTCTCAGAAAATGTGTATTGGAAGTGTAGGTATGTTCTGATGGCTCTCTCCACGAATGAAGAGTGGGTGGAGGGGTATATATAGCCTCCACACAAAATCTAATTGTTACACACAATTTGCCAAACTCGGTGGGACCGAATGGTTAAACTCAGTCGGACCGATTCAGCAAACCTAGTGACCGTTAGGATTTTCGGTGGGACTGAGATGCAACTCGGTAGGACTGATATGGTTAAGGTTAGGGCATAACGTAATCTCGGTGTGACCGATTACACAAACTTGGTGGGACCGATTTTGGTAATAAGCTAACCAGAGAGTTGGTCAGGTAAACTCGGTGGGACCGATTCGCTCATCTTGGTGAGACCGAAATGTTACAAAAGGGAAATAGAGAGTTTACATTGCAATCTCAGTGGGACCGATCGCTCATCTCGGTAAGACCAAAACGTTACGAAGGGAAACAGAGAGATTACAATCCCATCTCGGTGAGACCGAGATCCGTATCGGTGAGACCGATTTGCCTAGGGTTTGTGGCAGTGGCTATGACATTTGAAACTCGGTGGCGCCGGATAGAAAGAATCGGTGGGGCCAAGTTTGACTTTTGGTTTAGGTCATATGTGGATGTGGGAAGGTAGTTGAGGATTTTGGAGCATATCACTAAGCATTTTGAGCAAGCAAGCCATTAAGCAACACCTCATCCCTCCTTGATTGTATTGGCTTTTCCTATAGACTCAATGTGATCTTGGATCACTAAAATATAAAATGTAGAGTCTTGAGCTTCAAGCTTGAGCCAAAAATTTTGTCCTTAGAATTTTGAGGGATCCACTTTCCTCATCCATGCCATGCCATTCATTGAGCTTTTCCTGAAATATTAATCTTGGAATAATGTTAGCTCAATGAGCTATATGTTGTTAGGAATTACCAAAACCACCCAGGGATAGTTGCACTTTCAATCTCTCCCTTTTTGGTAATTGATGACAACATATAGATCAAAGCTTCGACAAATGATAATAAGAGTGAAAGATATTATCGCTTTGAGAAGTATGTGAAAAGCAAGAGCTCCCCCTAAATTTGTGCATATCCTAAGATTTGCTTTGGACTGCAAATGCACAATGAGTTAGGATCATGGGTTACTCTTCCATGTCACATACATCTTGGTGGAGCGCTCAAAACAATAAAGATTGAATACATGCACTCATCACCAAGAAAAGTGAATGATCATATAAGGATAAGTAAGATAATATCATCTAACAAGCATAAGTGCAGCTTATGATCAATCACATGATCATCAATGTCTCACAGATAATAGCATAGTATCTCAAGAAATCAAAATACAAACAAAGTTCAACCATCAAAGCAAGAGAGAATAAAAAGCAACACTCTCTCTCGAAGCCTATGATCTATACATGTTTCTCCCCCTTTGGCAACAAGTTACCAAAAAGTTCATAGAAAATGCATAGCACTAAAACGTCTCTCAAGATTGGTCTTCAGGTGGTGGCGTAGAGATGGCTCCTTGGATGAAGACTTCAGTTGATGTGGATGGAGCTGAAGGAGTTGGTGCTGGAGCTGGTTGCGCTGAAGCTGTAGCTGGTGCAGATGACGTGGCTCTGGTGTCTGGAACAGGCACTACAGCAGACCTCTGAGCTCTAGGCACTCTGGAAAATGCATCAGTGGTTGTCTTGCCCTTCCTCTCCTGCATATCATCTTGAAGTTGATCCACAACAGACTGAATCTCAGTTACCTTCACATCCATGTCATAGAATTTTTGCTCCACGATTCTTTCCAAGCTCTCCTGGTTTTGAGTCAGGGTGGCCAGTCCCTTCTCAATCCTCAGAGTGGATGCAATCAGGTAGCCAAGCTAATCTTGCTTGCTCTTCAGGAGATACTGAGATGCTTCTTCAGTAGTTGGCATCCTTGCAGCCTTTTAAGCTTTTTCCTTCTCCTTATTGGCTTGTGCGTGCACAGAAGATGGTTCATCCTCATTCATAACCACAATGTTGTCCTCGAAGTCTGGATAGATAGGCATGTGCTCCTTGTCCAGCAGATATGTACCAGTGCCCATCTTGGAGTTGATCAGCTCCTGGATCTGTGGGGCATACCCACAACTCCTCTTCTGATCTGCAGCAGTCCTCTTAATAGTTTCAACTATTAGGCTCGTGACTTTGAACTTCTGTGGGACATCAAAGATGTGAAGCAAGTTAATTGCATGGCCTCTGATCATCTTGTGATCACCTGACTTTGGCAAGAGAGTGTGCCCGAGGATCCAGTTGATGGTTGGCAAGCCTGACAGAAGGTAATGTACAGATCCAAACTTATGTGTCTCAAGAGCAGCATCTGGGATCTCCTTGTACATGTGTGCCATTGTGTTGTGATCCTTGTTCCTGTTGGCATAGACATCCAAGTCATCTTCACTCTCTTTTGGGGCATTGATGAACTTCGCCCATTCAGCAACCGTGGACTGGTACCTCGCACCTTCAGACATCTAGACAATCCTTCCATCTGGGTAGAAATGAGCTGTGGAGTAGAACTGCATGATGAGCTCAGCATTCCATTTTGTGAGCTTCTGAGCCACAAACTCATCGACTCCACAAGCCTTGAAACTATCATGTACACCTGGATAGTGATCCTCATTCTCCTTGATGTAGTCCCAGTCGACCCATCTCATGTCACACACTATGGGCTTCTTGTCAAGCAACACTGTCTCATAGGAGTCCTGCTGTTCCTTTGTGTGGAAGCTGTAATCAACTACTAGATGAGCATCATTGTGATCTGGGATTTTTGGCTTCAGCTTCCTCAATACATGTGACTCATCATCTTCTTCTTCCATTTCAGCTTCAGGCACTGGGGCCTTGTTCTTTTCAGCAGCTGGTATACTCTTGGTATTCCTCTTAGGTGCACTCTTGGGCTTGGAGACTGCTTTGGGTGCTTCTTTGGGCTTTGATGTTGCAGCCCCTGACTTTATAGCATCACCCATCAGCTTTTGTGCCTTGGGTGCTGGTGCAGCAACCTCTTCTTCCTCTTCCTCTTCAGAATCTCTCATGATTGAGGATCTCCCAAGCACTCTAGCAGTGGTCTTTTTGATCCTCTCCTTCCTCTTCTTCCCTTCTACAGCAGCCTCTTTGGGTTCAGATCCCAAAGGGACTTGCGTAGATGCTCTCGCCTTAGACATTGGAATTCTCTTTGCAGGAACCTTTTGCTTCATGCCTGGCTTGGTGGCAGAAGCAGTGCTATATTCCTTCTTAACCACTTTCTTCTTGGAAGTGGCCTCATCCTCAACTGCCACATAGTCTTCATCCTTAGATTCAGAGGTCTTCTTCTTTCTGGCCCTGGTGGCAGCTTTGGGTAAGTTGCTTGGGGTGCTCCTACTACCATCATATGAACTGCTAGAGGGACTAGTGCCCTCACTCAGGTGAACCTGCTCCTCTGACCTGTTCTGGCTGTCACTCTGATCAGACATATTGCAAACACTGACAGCAGACCCTGTGAATAGATATAGATGAGATAGAGTGGATGAGCATCACAAAATGCAGAGGTTTTTTCAAAAGAATGAGTCAAAAACTTAGTTTTAGTTTTCCACAGAAAGCATTTCGGATCAACCGATTTGTAAACTCGGTGATACTGAAGCAGCTGTTGGAACCTAAACTAGTGAACTCGGTCAGACCGAGTCACAGTTCGGTGGCACCGAGACTGCTAGGGTTTCACAAAGTCCTGAACTCGGTCACACCGATTTGCAATTCTCGGTCAGACCGAAAATTACATGTGTAATGGCCTGAGCCAAATCGGTGGTACCGAGTTCCAAAACTTGGTGGGTCCGAGATGGTTTCGGCGGAAACCTAACCCTAAATTTTCAATTCACGACTAAACTACGGAGTGTTTGGACTGGATAAGAATGATCTCAATCGTGGAAAGATACATGGTGAACACAATGTACTAGGAATCAGATAGGGATAGCACAGTGATCGAGTTCATACCCTAGTTCGGCGATGAACTCGCTACGGCGGCAACGGCGGGGATGATTCCAGTTGACGGCGGCGGAGACCAGCGGCAGGAGGCGGCTGGTGACGAGGAAGACGATCCGGAGACGCTGGAGGCAGAGCGGGCTAAGCACGGGTCGAGGAGGTTCAGAAAGTTTTCCAAAATTTGACCCATGGGTATATATAGCCCGACCCTGTCGGTGTGACCGAGTAGAACAACTCGGTGGCACCGAGATTCATAACTGCAATCAGTTACTGAAGCTCGGTGTGACCGAAAGGTTCAAATCGGTTGCACCGAGATTGAAAACCTAGATCAACTTAGTGATCTCGGTATGACCGAAATGGATGAATCGGTCAGGCTGAAACGCACAAAGAAGTTTTGGAAGTTTAAGTCTATGACGAATCGGGGACTCCGAGTGCTCCTCACACAGAGTGGTTCGAATCTGACTTGATCAAATTTTGTGATGTAGCATGAATAGAGTTTGAGACGAGAAAAGCATAGATAGCTAGAGAGGGTTCTTAGGCATTCGTGTCCATCCACTTGGCAAAAGAAAAGAAAACCAATCAATCAAAACAACAAGTGGATGTCCTCGAATGAGTAAAATATGCAATCAACATGCTCACACAATAAAATGGCAATTGAAATATGTGGCAAAGCATGCACAACCAATTCTAGCATCTATCAAACAATTTGCGATGACTAGGTCATCTATATATGAGTATATTGACTTAGGAGTCAAATGAGAACATTTGATCATAGGTCATACTCATCATTTAAGCACAAGTGGGGTTACCACTTTTACATAAAGCATTGTTGTGTTCACACCATTAGACTTGCTTTAGCTCAATTCTTAGAGTAAAGCTCCCCCTAGATGTGAGATCCCCCCTAAGAGGGATGAACTAACCTTGGGTTTTGTCGATGATGACTTCATGTAGATGTTGAAGATGTGGATGCTCAATGTTGATGTAGATCATTTGAAGCTATCCATTGGAGTGAGTTGCAGTTTCAATACCTACACAGGTTAGTCCCACAAGGAACAAACAAGGATATCCATAGACATAAAGTGATGCACACACAAGATGATGTCTATGAAAGCTTTTAGGTTACCTTGTCCCTTGTCTTACCAACAAGAGGGTTTGTGGCTCCTTGAACTAGTGCAAGATGTGGAAGTTGATTGCACTTGTTCTTGCCAAGATGATAAGAGTGAAGTATGTTGGCGGAGTCACCCTCAAGAACTCTCTAGTTCTTCTTCTTCGGGATCCACACCATCTTGATGGGAATCCTCGGTGTTGTAGTTGTAGTTGATGAAGTGGAACTTGAAGTAGTCTTGGGAACCCACTTGACCAAGGCCTTAGGAGCTTCTTCAAATGCATCAATTTCCTCTTGAAGCTTGTCCTTGCCTTTTTGCTTGTGGTCTTGTGGTGGAAGATCATCTTGAGCTTGTGTCCCTTTGAAAGAAGTAGGATCACACTTCTCTTGTTGAGGAACAAACTTCGTCTTGGGGTATTGATCTTCTTCCCACTCAACTCCATTGGCATTGAACTTTCGTTCAAAACCAACACCTTGATTCTTCCGGTGCCTTCCTTGCTTGCGTACAATTTCCTCGAATTGCTTAGTTCCGGCAAGGCTCGTGTAAACACCTTTCTCTATAATTCCCTTGAATAAGCTATTTTCTTGCTCAAGTGTAACTTGGCTAAGAGAATCATTAGTGGAATCAACAGAACTACTAGAAGCAACAATATTGGATTTAGCATGATTATTGTTACTACTAGAGGAAGAATCTTTCTTGTTCTTGTTACTAGACTTGACTTGAGGCATGTAAGTGGATAAGAGTAAACGCTTGGCAATGTAAGAAGAACTTTTCTTACGAAGATCATCATTGATTGCTTTTAAGGACTCATGCTCTTGCTCAAGGTTGAGATTTTCAAAGCGTAATTTCTCATGAGTCCTTAAAAGTTCTCGATGATCTCCTAAGATAGTTTCATGAGCTAACTTAAGAGTGTTTAGTTCTTTAGTTAGAGACTCAATCTTCTCCTTATCATTGTCATTTGTTTTATCTTGATTAGCATGATTAATTGACGTTTCATCATAGTATTCATCACTAGAGTTGTCAACAAGTAAATCATCATCACCTAACAAGTCATCTTCATCACTATTGAAATCAACATACTCGGGGTGTGATACCTTTGGGCCTTTAGCCATGAAGCATGTTCCAACTCCTTCATTTGGTGAGTCAAATATGTTGTAGGAGTTGGCTGTCACAAGTGCTAGACCGGCAACACCTTCATCTTGAGTATATTCGGAGTCGGAGTGATAGCTTCTCTCGGAGTTTTTGTCGGAGTCAGAGCTGGATACCCATTCACCAACATGAGCTTGATGTCTTCGTTTTGTGTAGCTCCTTGATGACTTGTCCTTTCTTTCTGAATTCTTGCTTCTCCGTGAGGGTCTTCGTTCATAACGATCATTTCTACTCCTTCTTTCTCTAGATGGTGATTCTTCTCTTCTACTTCTTCTCTTGGGGTCGTACACTCATTGGAATAGTGTCCGAGCCTTCCACAATTGTAGCAGTTTCGCTCTCGGCTAGAAGATCTTTTGTCATTGTAGGACCTTGACTTGGAGCTTCTCTCTTTGCTTCTACTCTTGTAGAACTTGTTGAAGTTCTTCACCATTAAGATCAATTCTTCATTGAAGGTTTGTTTCTCACTCGATGATGTGGGGGCTTCACATGAGGCTTTGTAAGCACCACTTGATTTGTTGTGAAGTTCCTCTTTATCCTTGAGTGACATCTCATGAGCAACAATTCTTCCGATGACTTCCCTTGGCTTGAGATCTTTGTAATTTGGCATCCTTTGGATCAATGTGCACACAGTATCATATTTTCCATCCAAGGCTCTTAGGATCTTCTTGATGATGAATCTATCTGTCATCTCTTCACTCCCTAAGCTGGCAATCTCATTTGTTATAAGAGCAAGCCTAGAGTACATTTCAGCAACACCTTCACCATCCTTCATCTTGAACTTGTCAAGTTGACTTTGAAGCACATCCAATTTGGATTCCTTGACGGAGTCGGTACCTTCATGCATATCAATGAAAGTATCCCAAATTTCCTTTGCATTCTCAAGACGGCTGATTTTGTTGAATTCTTCGGGGCACAATCCGTTGAAGAGGATATCACAAGCTTGAGCGTTGTATTGCAGCATTTTCAACTCTTCTGCGGTGGCTTCACGATTCGGTTCTTTCCCATCAAAGAATTCACCTTGCAAGACAATACACACAATAGCCCAAACGGCGGGGTTATATCCAAGAATATGCATTTTCATCTTATGCTTCCAACTAGCAAAATTAGTGCCATCAAAGTAAGGACCTCTACAGTGATAATTTCCCTCGCTAGACGCCATACTCTCCTAGGTTGTGAAACCAAGGCTATGACCGCCAAAAGCTATGGAAATCAAAGCAAATGGAGACCAAAGCTCTGATACCACTTGTAGGATCGAAAGTATGTCTAGAGGGGGGGTGATTAGACTACTTGACCAAATAAAAATCTAGCCTTTTCCCAATTTTAGTTCTTGGCAGATTTTAGCTATCTTAGCACAAGTCAAGCAATCTCCACACAATTCAAGCAAGCATGCAAAAGAGTATATGAGCAGCAGAAAGTAAAGCATGCAACTTGCAAGAATGTAAAGGGAAGGGTTTGGAGGATTCAAACGCAATTGGAGACACGGATGTTTTTGTCGTGGCTCCGATAGGTGGTGCTATCGAACATCCACGTTGATGGAGACTTCAACCCACGGAGGGTAACGGTTGCACGAGTCCACGAAGGGATCCACCCACGAAGGGTCCACGAAGAAGCAACCTTGTCTATTCCATCACGGCCGTCGCCGACGAAGGACTTGCCTCACTAGCGGTAGATCTTCATGAAGTAGGTGATCCCCTTGCCCTTACAAACTCCTTGGTTCAACTCCACAATCTTGTCGGAGGCTCCCAAGTGACACCTAGCCAATCTAGGAGACACCACTCTCCAAGAAGTAACAAATGGTGTGTTGATGATGAACTCCTTGCTCTTGTGCTTCAAATGATAGTCTCCCCAACACTCAACTCTCTCTCACAGGATTTGGATTTGGTGGAAAGAAGATTTGAGTGGAAAGCAACTTGGGGAAGGCTAGAGATCAAAATTCATATGGTTGGAATGGAATATCTTGACCTCAACACAAGTGTAGGTGGTTCTCTCTCAGAAAATGTGTATTGGAAGTGTAGGTATGTTCTGATGGCTCTCTCCACGAATGAAGAGTGGGTGGAGGGGTATATATAGCCTCCACACAAAATCTAACCGTTACACACAATTTGCAAAACTCGGTGGGACCGAATGGTTAAACTCGGTCGGACCGATTCAGCAAACCTAGTGACCGTTAGGATTTTTGGTGGGACTGAGATGCAACTCGGTAGGACCGATATGGTTAGGGTTAGGGCATAACGTAATCTCGGTGTGACCGATTACACAAACTTGGTGGGACCTATTTTGGTAATAAGCTAACCGAGAGTTGGTCAGGTAAACTCGGTGGGACCGATTCGCTCATCTCGGTGAGACCGAAATGTTACAAAAGGGAAACAGAGAGTTTACATTGCAATCTCGGTGGGACCGATCGCTCATCTCGGTAAGACCGAAACGTTACGAAGGGAAATAGAGAGATTACAATGCCATCTCGGTGAGACCGAGATCCCTATCGGTGAGACCGATTTGCCTAGGGTTTGTGGCAGTGGCTATGACATTTGAAACTCGGTGGCGCCGGATAGAAAGAATCGGTGGGGCCGAGTTTGACTTTTGGTTTAGGTCATATGTGGATGTGGGAAGGTAGTTGAGGATTTTGGAGCATATCACTAAGCATTTTGAGCAAGCAAGCCATTAAGCAGCACCTCATCCCTCCTTGATAGTATCGGCTTTTCCTATAGACTCAATGTGATCTTGGATCACTAAAATATAAAATGTAGAGTCTTGAGCTTCAAGCTTGAGCCAAACTTTTTGTCCTTAGAATTTTTAGGGATCCACTTTGCTCATCCATGCCATGCCATTCATTGAGCTTTTCCTGAAATATTAATCTTGGAATAATGTTAGCTCAATGAGCTATATGTTGTTAGGAATTACCAAAACCACCCAGGGATAGTTGCACTTTCACAAGAAACATTTCACCTGCATGAACGTCAAACAGATCAACCCATTTCTCAATGATCCCGACCACGAAAATGGTGCAATTGCCCCGATTCTTACCCGTTTCTCACTTCACATGTAGAACGGACGATTATGGTTCTTCGGTGTGTGAGAAACCCTCCGATCAATGCCCGCCCGGCACCGCGGACAGACGAAGATAGGCATCTCCACGCGCGCCGGGCTCTGCATCCGCGAGGTGGCGCGGGAGCTTGAAGAAGACATGGAGCTCGAAGCCGAAGGGGATCTCAACGCGGTCGCGCCCTCCACAGCTATCTTCCCACCGCCGCTCTCTATGTCGTCGTGGTCACCGCCGTGCTCTCTGTCGCCCGCTCTCTCTGTCGCCGTGGTCACCGCCGCTCTCTGTTGCCCGCTTATATAGCACACCCGCAACGGCTCTCTGCTCAATGGCTCTTTGTTGGGTCCCACAAGCCACGCGTGCAACGGTCTGATCGTCTAGCGTGTCTCTGCCGCCTGGTCCCACCTGTAAGGGCCGAGTCAAAACGTTGACCTAAGGAGACGGCAGTGTTCACGGAACGAGTCAGTACGGACAGACTAGGGGCAAAACTGAGCACGATTTGCAACTGAGGGCAAAACTGAGCACATGAACACCATTAAGAGCAAAAGGATAATTAACCCTTAAAAAGAAAAAGGGGGGGTATGGGAATCAAACCCACGACCTCCAACTTGGTAGGTAAGGAACCAATCAGTGCGCTGCTCACATCATCATTGAATGTAAGGGGGTCTCCTCTTATTGAGCTATGGACCAGCGCGACAAAAAAATAAGAAACCAAACATTTTTCTCATTTATCGGTGGCATTGGTGGATAAATTTTTGCAACTTTAGAGACGGTTTTAATGATGGACGGGCAGAAGCCATAGCCGCTTTATTAGTATAAGGTAAAGATAAAGATAAAGATATGGATATTTAGTCACTACGTCTCTTGCCTGACCATTGTGCATTGGCCCCCGGCCCTCGCGTCAAACTACAAAAGGGCATGCGCGTGCTGCTTGGGAAGAGATTGAAACTTTTACGGTTGGGATCGATTCGAATCATCAATAACCATATATGGGTATTGGCCTCTTTATTCGCATTGCATGCCCATCCTCTTCCCGCATATATAGATCGATCTAGCAAACCATGAATCTGGCCGCCATGGCTTCGACGCCGCAAAACACGGCGTCGACGCATAAGTCGTCCATTTTCAGAGCGACGCACCACTTCCACATCGTGGGCTACAGATTGCCGAGGATCAACAGCCGTATCAAGTCCGGCGACTTTCTTGCCGGCGGCCACACATGGGCCCTCCTCTGCGACTTCAGTGAGAAAGGAGACGATCACCTCTCGTCAATCACCCTCGAGCTCGTCGCCAGCGGCAGCAGCAAGGGAGACGTGGTCGTCGCCATGGCCAGCCTCCGCATGGACGACCCGCGCGGCCGGTGGCCGGCTGCCGTGTGGCGGAGCGACGGCCACAACGCCTTCTCCAAAACCGGCAAGAGCTGGAAGCTAACGCTCCCAGATTTATTCCGTGGCCATGAGGCGCTATATGTGGAGGACGACTGCCTCACCATTCTCTGCACCGTCGACGTGCTCGACGAGAAACTGGTTGCCAAAACGGAGAGCACGAAACGCTTCGTCGTCGCGGTGCCATCATCGCCGACCATCTCCCAGGATCTCGAAAAACTTGTGCTACCGGACGCGTCCAGCGGCATACCGCCGGACGTGACGTTCTTGGTGGAGCAGACCGAGATCAAGGCGCACAAGCTCGTGCCCGCCATGTGTTCGTCCGTCTTCGCCGCGGAGTTCAGGTGGCACAGTTCGGCTTCCACCGCGGGAGCGCGCGCCATCAGGATCGATGACATGAGCGTCTCCACCTTCAGGGCCATGCTCCGCTTCATCTACACCGACGAGCTGCCCATCAGACCAAGCAAAAACGTGGGACGGCGCCCCTCCAAGGCGAGGCGCTGTGAAGCCATGGCACGCGACCTGCTCGTGGCAGCCGACCGGTACGACCTGGAAAGGCTGAGGCTCATGTGCGAGAAGATCCTCTCCGAGAACCTCAACGCATGGACCGTCATGTCGACGCTGCTGCTGGTGCGTGGCCGGAAGAGCTGCCGGCAGCTCGAGCAGTCCTGCATCGAGTACATTCTACATTGCAACCCATCCCGACGTGCTCGCGGCCGTGATGGCGACGGGGGAGTACGAGGAGCTCAAGGAAACCTGCAGCCCTTTGGTACTCGAGATCGTAGAGAGAGTTGCAATGGCCATGCATGGCCTTACCGCAACTCTTCCCTTCTGCCGGAGAAGAGCTCATCGACGTTCAACGCGTCGGAGGAGGTGCACGGCTGGCATGACTTCAAGATCCCCAACTTCAACGCCGTGCAGAGGAGTCATGGCGTTGGCCAAAGGATCCATTCCAGCCCTTTTAAGGTCGGCGGCTATGACTGGGTGCTAGACGTGTACCCATCGGGGAGATCCGACGACGCTCGGCACTACATCTCCGCTTTCCTCGCGCTTCTATCTCATCTTCCTAAAGGATTCCCCGGCGTCAGGGCGTCCAGGTGCTTCAAGATCGAAGACCCCAGCGGGACGTGGCCGCTCACCGTGAATTACAGCTCTGTCACTCTCTTTGCGAGGGACACTGCTATGTCGTGGGGTTGTCCCAAGTGTGTCGGCATAGAAAATGCGAAATCAAAGTACATGGCAAGTGATGGCTCCTTGACCATACGCTGCGAAGTCGACGTCGCTAAGGAGCCCTACACTAGTAGGGCTAGCACCATTGGCGCCAGATTCATGGTCACCGTGCACTAGTGCAGAACCGAGCAATCACCGGTTCGTAAGGCCCTTTAGTGCCGGTTCCATAACCGGCACTAAAGTGTGGGCAGTAAAGCCCCCCCCCCTTTAGTACCGGTTCAACATGAACCGGTGCTAAAGGGCAACCATGGGCCACGAGCCAGCTCCGGGGGCCGGGAGCCCTTTAGTACCGGTTGGTAACACCAACCGGTACTAAAATGTTTGGGGGGTTTTTGGTTTTATGATTTCTTTTTCATTTAATTTTGTGTTTTCCATTTTAATTCTTTTTCGTTTGCTGGTATTTTACGATACTACACATTGTACACGTTATGCATATATATATATATATAATAGAATTTCTAGTAGAACCAATCATATATATATCATCAATGTCTCACAAACCACCATATTAATTTACACATACACACATGTATAGCTATATACAATTTCTCCTACATATGCATGTTGCCTTCGGAGCTAGTGGCATTAGCCTAATTGGTACCTTCGGAGCACGATGACAATTGGAAGTGGTTCATGACCTGGTCGATGGGGGCGGTAGCGGGTAATAGTATTCTCTATTCGGATTTATGACATGGTCGAGCAAAAATCCCGCTATTTCCTCTTGAAGTGCTTCTACGCGGTCCGTTTGTAGGAGCTTGTCCCGCACCTCTTTGAACTGTTAAGAAGGAGATCAATATGCATGTGTATTAGTTGTGTGACTAGATATCGATAATGGTGTAAAAATTATGAATAGTGTTCTGACAAGCGTACCCATTCCTGTCTTTGAAATCTGCTCCTTTCGGACGCTATCATGCGAATGTTCTCGCAAACGCAGAATGCATACAGATCAGTCCCCTGCGCCTGCTTCAGAGCCTTTATTACGAGAATGGAATTTAATTTGATCAGATAATAATTAATCAAGCATGATAATTAAAGAGATGGCAGCTAGCTAGCTAGCTAGTACTACTTAATTACTTGTAAGTGCATCTAGTGCCACCCCTAGTTGGTTTTGGAGTATTGACGACAAACCTGGTTGAGGGACTAATGTGTTTGTGAGAATTGCAGGATAACATAGGTAGAAGTCCCTCATTGACTCGGTTTTCCTACCAGAGATGACCCCTAAAAATGTATGAAGACATTGAAGTCAAAGGTGGTATGTGAAGACAGTCACATTGAAGACTATGACAAGAGAAGACATCGAGTGAAGACTATGGAGCGCGAAGACTTAGTTGTTTCGTCATTCTTTTTTCTTCTTTGTTGAGTCATAGGAACCACCGTACTGTTAAGTGGGGTCCAAGTGAACCAGTCAGAATGACTGAAGTGATGCTTAACCAAAAATCCTATGTCTTCGAGCAAAGACAATGAGAGCAAATCTTATCCAGAGCTGGATAAGTCAGCTTTGCTTGTAGCCCAAGTAAAGTTGCCGTGTGTGTTTGAAATCTGACCGTTGGAACATGTGTCAGTTCCTTAGTGACCCAGGGTCATTTCAGACAAATCAGGTCGGGTTGCCTAGTGGCTATAAATAGCCCACCCCCTACAACCATAAATGGTTGGCTGCTCTGAGTTAGTGTGCGGCTTTTGTCATTTGAGAGCAACCCACCTCGAACCCTTTGAGAGAGAATTCCTTCCGAGGATAAAGCCCTAAACACCTAGAGCCAAAGAGTGTTAGGCATCACTTAAGTCTTCCTGTCTGTGTGATCTGAAGACTTATTACACTTGAGTACTGTGAATCCTCCAGCCGGTTAGGCGTCGCGTTCTGAGCATCCAAGAGTCATTGTGGATCGCCGTTGAACGAAGTCTGTGAAGGTTTGGAAGTCTACCTTTAAGACTTACCAGAGTGATTGGGCGAGGACTGGGTATCCTTAGCTCAAGGGGAATAAGGTGAAGAAACTGTCTTCTGAGTTGAATCTCAGCCTCCCTAACCAGACGTACAGTTGTCACAGCAACTGGAACTGGTCCAACAAATCATTGTCTTCAACGAGTCACTGGTTTCATCCTTCCCATTCCTTTACTTACTGTTGGCTCTAGTGAAGTCATTGTATGATTGCATTATCTTTTGTCTTCACTGAGTGACCGCTTGTTCTGATTGGCTTCACACTATCTTCCTACCTGATCTATACTGCCTAGCTGCTATTAGTCATTGTGCTTTCACTTCATTGAATACTTGAGTATGGCTTGCTTAGTGTAGTCTACCTTCCGCTGCATGATAATAGGTTTATTTCTATCATTTGTCTTTGAAACTTCCATGTTTTGAAGACTTTCATAAAAATCGCCTATTCAGCCCCCCTCTAGTCGATCACTAGCACTTTCAATTGGTATCAGAGCAAGGTACTCCCTTGTTCTGTGTGATTCGGTTTAACCACCTAGAGTTTTAGCTATGTTGACTGCAGGGATAATCAAAGTCTCCGCTGTGTGCCCAGTCTTTGATAGAACTGAATATCCCTACTGGAAGAATAAGATGCGCATGCATCTTGAAGCCATTGATGTTGACCTATGGTATATCGTCAAGAATGGCGTTCCCAAGGCTGGTGAAGGTGTCACCGCTGCTGATGTCAAGAAGTTCGTTCTACTAGACTCCACTGCCAAGAAAATCATTTGTGGTCATCTGACCAAAGGACAGTATGGCCGTGTGAGTGCTTTGGAATCATCTAAGTTAGTTTGGGACTGGCTCTCCAAGGTCAACGAAGGCGTCTCAACCCAGAGAGATCAGAGAATCAGTGTCCTTCGCAACCTCTTCAACCGCTTCAAGAGAAATGACAATGAGAATGCCAGCTAACGTTTGATCGACTCACTGACATCACAAATGAGCTTCAAGCCCTCGGCGCTACTGAGATCACCAAGCATGAAGTCGTCAAGACACTCCTGAGATCATTTGACAGCTCGTTTGACACCCTAGCCCTGATGATTCAAGAACGTCCTGACTTCAAGACACTCGATCCGTCTGACATACTTGAGAGGCTCAACACACATGAGTTTCAACTTTCTGAGAAAAGAGACATCTATGGTCCCAACTATGGGCGAACTCGTGCCTTGAAGGCAAAAGTTGTCTCCTCATCTGAAGAAGGATCTGATAGCAGTTCTGATGATCCTGAAGACATTAGAAAGGAGCTTGCTATGCTTGTGAAGAAGTTCCAAAAATTCACCAAGAAGAAAGGCTTCAGAAAGTCTTCACGATCAAGCTCAAGGAATGATGAAGCTTCTGCTCATGACTACAGGAAGAGAACATGCCACAAGTGCAAGAAACCTGGCCACTACATCTCTGAGTGTCCGCAGTGGGACAATGAGAACAAGAAGAAAAAGAAGAGCAAGGAGTATGATTCCGACGACAAGAAGAAGAAGAAATACTCAAAGTCTTCTTCCAAGTCTTCCTCAAAGTCTTCATCACACAAGAAGAGCTCATCTGGCAAGGCTCGTGCGTTTGTTGGCAAGGAAATGGATTCAGAGGAGGAGTCCGCTTCTGAGGAGGCGGAGGTGGAGTCTGAGGAGGAGTCCGATTCTGGCGTTGCGAGTCTGGCTACAACATACGTTGCCAAGTCCATCTTCAACACTGAAGACAATGACTTCATCACCGACACCGATGAAAATGACAAGGACTACTCCACTCCCACCTACTGCTTCATGGCACGTGGTGCCAAGGTAAACACACGCACTACTCACTATCAAACATCCAGTGAAGATGACTCTGATTGTGGTTCCAAACCCAGCTACAAAACACTTGCTAAAATTGCAACTAAACAACAGAAAGCTATGGAACATATTCAAAAACTATTAGACAAAAGCGATGACCTGTTAGACGCTGAAATGACTCGATTTCAGTACTTAATTGAAGACATAAAAAATCTTCATGTTAAGTATGAGGAACTTGGAAGTCGTCATGAAACGCTCTCAACAACTCATGAAAAGCTTTCCTATGATTATCTTCAAAGGAAGCAAGATCTTCAGAAATTGAGAGCGGCTCATGAAGATCTTCAAAAGGAAAATGAGTCACTTCGCGCCAAACAGATCAGTCCCGCTCAGGAAGGATTTGAACCACCATGTCTTAAATGCATTGAGCGTGACAACGCTACTTCTGTTCCTGGATGTTCTACTGCTGCTACTATTGCAATATCTTCAACTGTTGATGTGGTAACTAACCCCTCTGCTGAGGATACCACTGCAATTGCTGATGAAAATGCTAGGTTGAAGACATTGCTTGAAACAGAGATGTACAAAAGTCTCAAAGGGCATTAGACACTATGTCATGTTCTCAAAAGGCAGATCCTGAACCGAAACCCTAGGAAAGAGGGTCTTGGGTTCGAAAGGAAAATGAATGCTGATGGCTCTTACTGGAAACCTGAGCAGTACCCCAAAACCACATGGGTTGCTGCAAAGGAACCCTCAGTGGATCCATCCACCCTGTCAGGCCTCAATTGTGCTAATCCCATTGTTATTGATGAATCCTTTGATGCAAACTATAAACTGTTTAAGAATCAGAATGGTGAAGTGTTTGCCAGGTATATTGGTACTAACTGCAGGAATGGGCCACCTATGAAGAAAGTATGGGTGTGGAAAAGGTTGTTGCAGAATCTTCCTATGAATGTCATCATGACACCACAAGTGAAGAAGACAAACCCCAGACCACAGGCTTCATATGGTCCAAAGGCTTCATACAGACAAAGGACTCACCTGAGTCGCACTAATGCAAATGTTTTGCAGGGAAGCCATACTCAGGCCTATGAATATGAGCGCGTTTCATCAAACCACCATGTTCATAAGACCAAGAAATACTCTACTTATTCTTATGAGTACTATTGTCCACCTGCAAGACTTTTTGCTAGGGCTCCAAAGCCAAAATTCTCAGATGCTGCACTTAGACTCATTGCTTCGAAGCCACCCTTGAAGATGTGGGTGGCTAAGAAAGCTTAACTCTCTTTTGCAGGGAAAGGTCTCCAGCCGACAATCAAATTCGTTTGAAGCTATTGCTGGGGACCTTAAACATCTTGTAGGGCGCAAGATCAAATGCCCCAATGGTCTTATTATGTATTTTGTTCCTGAGTCGCTTGCTACTTGCCCTATCAGTCCTAACCTCGATCTAAGCTTTCATAATCCACTTGCTCGTCAAATGTTTATGCTTCACAATTCTCTTCGTGAAGCCTATCCCCCTAACTGCACTGTAGGGTACAACACCAGCTGCTTCACAATGGATTATTGATAGTGGGTGTACTAATCACATGACTGGCAAGCGAAGTCTTCTCATGGACTCAACCTTACGTCCATCTGACAAAAGTCACATCACATTTGCTGACACTAGGAAAAGCAAGGTATTGGGTCTAGGTAGAGTTGCAATCTCAAGGGATCAACACATGGATAAAGTCATGCTTGTTGAATCCCTTGGTTTCAACTTAATGTCTGTCTCAATGCTTTGTGATTTGAACATGATTTTGATGTTTGGAAAATATCGTTGCCTTGTTCTAATGGAATCTGACAAGTCTTTAGTCTTCGAAGGGTATCGGAAAGATGATTTGTACGTGGTAGATTTCTCAGCAGGACCACAACTTGCCGTATGTCTTCTAGCAAAAGCTTCTGAATGTTGGCTCTGGCATCGGAGGCTAGGGCATGCTGGCATGAGGAACCTACACACCCTTGCAAAGAAGAAGCATGTCATAGGCATCAAGGGCGTCAAGTTCAAGAATGATCACTTATGCGGTGCCTGTGAAGCAGGAAAGATGACGAGGGCCAAGCATCCCTCGAAGACAATCATGACAACGACTCAACCCTTCGAACTGCTCCACATGGACCTTTTCGGTCCCACTCATTACTCAACTCTTACTACTACTGCTTGTCTCTATGTCTTTGTCATTGTTGATGATTATTCAAGATATACTTGGGTGCATATAATCCTCTACAAGACTGAAGTGCAGGATGTCTTCAAACGCTTCGCCAATCGAGCCATGAACAACTATGGCGTCAAGATCAAGCACATCAGAAGTGACAATGGCACTGAATTCAAGAACACTGGCCTAGATACTTATCTTGATACTTTGGGCATCACACATGAATTCTCAGCTCCGTACACGCCGCAGCAGAATGGCGTCGTGGAACGCAAGAACAGAACACTTATTGAGATGGCCCGGACGATGCTTGATGAATACAAGACTCCAAGAAAGTTCTGGCCTGAAGCCATTGATACTGCATGCCATATCATCAATCGTGTTTATCTTCACAAGATTCTGAACAAGACATCCTATGAGCTCCTCACTGGCAAGAAGCCAAATGTCAGTTACTTCAGAGTATTTGGCGCCAGGTGCTGGATCAAGGATCCACATCACACTTCAAAATTTGCACCGAAAGCACATGAAGGTTTTATGCTTGGATATGGAAAGGATTCGCACTCCTACAGAGTCTTCAACCTCTTTCACTATAAAGTGGTTGAAACTGTGGATGTGCGGTTTGATGAGACTAACGGCTCGCAAAGAGAGCACCTGCCAAATGTGCTAGATGAAGTTTCATCCAGTGAATCAATCAAACTTATGGGAACTGGAGAAATCATACCATCTGAAGCTCAGCCTAAAGAGGAACTTATCATCTCTGCACCTGGTCAACCTGAAGACAATGCTCAGCCTGAAGACAATCCCTCTAACGATGACAATGATCAGCAAGAACAAAATCTTCGTCCTGTCCATCCTCGTGTTGCAAATGAAGTATAGATTGAAAGGATAATTGATAGCATCAATGCACCAGGTCCACTCACTCATTCAAGGGCAACACAGCTAGCTAACTTTTGTGGGAACTTCGCATTCGTCTCAATATCTGAACCCAAGAAAGTTGATGAAGCCTTCATGGAACCTGAATGGATTCAAGCCATGCAAGAAGAGCTCCAGCAGTTTGAGCTGAATAATGTTTGGGAACTGGTTAAGCGTCCTGATCCTCGTAAGCACAATATAATAGGCACTAAATGGATATATCGCAACAAGCAAGATGAGCATGGTAAAGTTGTCAGAAACAAAGCTCATCTCGTTGCTCAAGGATACACTCAAGTTGAAGGGATTGACTTTGATGAAACATTTGCTCCTGTGGCTAGGCTTGAAGCCATACGCATACTGCTGGCCTATGCAAATCATCATAACATTCTTTTGTATCAAATGGATGTGAAGAGCGCTTTTCTCAATGGCAAGATTGAAGAAGAAGTGTATGTTGCACAACCGCCTGGCTTTGAAGATCCAAAACATCCTGACATGGTGTACAAGCTCAACAAGGCACTGTATGGCCTCAAACAAGCCCCTCGGGCTTGGTATGACACACTCAAAGACTTCTTGAAGAGCAAAGGCTTCAAACCTGAAATACAGTGAAGAGTTTGGATACATGATGCAAGAGCAATATCAGATGTCCATGATGGGTGAGCTGAAGTTCTTCCTTGGTCTTCAAATACGTCAGAAACGCAATGGCATCTTTATATCCCAAGAGAAATACCTCAAAGATTGCCTGAAGAAATTTGGAATGCAAGACTGCAAAGGCTACACGACGCCAATGCCAGCCAAACACCATCTGGGTCCCTCAAAGATTGCTTGAAGACAAAGCACACTGAAATTCGTCATCACTTTCTCAGAGATCATGTTATGAAGGAAGATATTGATATCATACACGTCAACACTGAAGAGCAATTGGCAGATATCTTCACCAAGCCCTTGGATGAGAAGAGGTTTTACAAGTTACGGCGTGAGCTAAATATCTTGGAATCCTCAAATGTCCTGTGATCAGGGACACATCCTAACACTTAAGCATGTTGATGACTTAGATGTGCAACACACGAAGTAAAGTATATCTTCAAACAATGAAGACTTACATTCTGAGTGTGAATATATTAATGTGGAATTTGACTTCGGAGCGCCACGATAATTGTGCGTCGTGTCTGGGTCTAATATTTCCTATACGGTGGGTAACTCCACCACCAACATTTTCCCTTTGAAGTGTCTATCTCATGGCGTTACATTTGCAAAGCCTTCGCATTTTGTTTGTCTTCAATGATTAAAAGTTCTCCTATTTATCTTCAACTTACTGATTTGGTTTCTGTCCTCTACATCATTCACTTATAGCTATGGCTTCTTGCTGAATCTTTCGAACTAAGTGAATGTGATCGGACCCTAACCCCTCTATGCTTCTTTCCTAAGTCTATCTATCCAAATCATATGCATTCTATTGATACTGTCAAAATGTCTTCTCTGCATCCTCAGCAGAAGACACAAAGACAAACATTAATCCGTTTTCAATGCTAAATCCTTTCACCTGAAACTCGGAGAAGTGGGAACGACCACCCGACAATCCAAGCGTGCGTGGGAATATGGAACAACCTCTGATGTGTTGCATGATAGCCACGTGTCCTTCAGATGTGAATCGCCAGGGGCACCTGTGTAATAACACTGTGTCGTCCCTATCCCTATAAATACACGCCTCACCATAGTAATTATCCCTTCTTCCACTCTCGCACAAACCCTAGCGCCATCACTAGCCCTCGACGACGCCCGCGACGAAGCGCTTCGCTGCCGCGACCTCACCGACACTGTCTTCACGCCGACCGCGGACATCGTCTTCTCCGCCGTCGCCGTAGGTGTCCTCCGTCGCCAAGTTAGGGCACAGAAGATTCGAACTTCTCAGCCTCCTCTTCCACTCCGTCTAGCAGTTCTTCGTGTGGTAAAGAAAACCTCCTTTTTACGGCCCCTTTGATCCTATAGATTCATCATTTTCTACCACAAGCAGTTTCTATTCACACAAGTTGAATCTATTTCATACTGCATCTCATAATATGCCTCGTATGTTCACTTATGCTTCACAAAGTAGTTAGATTCCTCACTTGTACTTATTCGTGGATTCGTACAAATCTGGAACCAACTCTCTATCTATGAGTGAATGTCTTCGCACTATGAGGTCAATGTCTTCTAAACTGATTTATCTTCAAAATCTTCTGAGAATGCATATGACCTCTTCCCCTTCCCTCGCACCTTAGTGCTGTCACAGGTACATGTCCGTGGGAGAATCCCTTGGTTCTCATAGTCTGCACTCATTTGCAGAATTCTTACAGCATCATATAAATTCTCCTGAAGCCAGTTCTTGTCTGACCAGTAGACGGAAGACTTTGACAGCTTTGAAGCCTTTCAGTTTAAACTTCATGGCACCAGAGAAATCTGCAAGGAAGGGTGGCAGACAGCGTCGTGGAAACACCTCAAGAGATTTTCCTCCTGACCTCTATGAGCTGTACAAGACAGATCCAGAGGAGGACTACAATCAACGAAAAACTCGAATCCAATGGATTCGAAGATATTGGGCAGAACAGTGGTTCAAGTACAGGTTCGTGACCCAGGAGTATGCTGAGAAGAATGCCATCAAACGACCATGGGGAGACATTCTATACAGAAATATTCAACCCAGGTCCAGAGCTGAAGCCATTGAACAAGGCTTCTATCCTTGCATGGTCCGTGGACCACAGCCTGCAGATGTAGACCCATCTTCATTATTGTGGTGCCACGACGATAATTTGTTCAAGCGCAACTTCCAATTTGCCAAGAATTCAGCCAAAGAAAACAAGAAGTCACGGGGATTAGACTTCAATCCAGGCCCCTCTGCTCCTCGTGCCGATGGCACACGCGAAGCTGAACCCAATCTTGTTGGGCCCTTCTACAACCTAGAATGTAACGCCCTCGATGCGGCTATATCTCCCACGTGTCTAAGCACGACTTAGAGGCATAACCGCATTGAAAGCAATGTCGCAAGTGAGGTAATCTTCACACAACCCATGTAATACATAAGGGAAAGAGATACATAGTTGGCTTACAATCGCCACTTCACACAATTACATGAATAAAGCATTACAACATCCAAATACAAACAAGGTCCGACTACGGAACCAAAATAAACGATGAACCCCAAATGCGACAAGGTCCCGATCGACCCCAACTGGGCTCCACTACTGATCAACTAGAACGAAACAACACAAAGGACAAGATCTTCAGCGAGCTCCTCCTGAGCTTGGTTGCGTCATCTGCACGGACTCATTGGCACCTGCAAACTGGTTTTGGAAGTATCTGTGAGTCACGGGGACTCAGCAATCTCGCACCCTTGCGATCAAGACTATTTAAGCTTATGGGTAAGGTAAAAGGTATGAGGTGGGCTGCAGCAAGCGACTAGCATATATGGTGGCTAAACATACGCAAATGAGAGCGAGAAGAGAAGGCAAAGCACGGTCGATAAACGTATGATCAATAAGTGATCCTAGAACAACCTACGTCAAGCATAACTCCAACACCGTGTTCACTTCCCGGACTCCGCCGGAAAGAGACCATCACGGTTACACACGCGGTTGATGTATTTTAATTAAGGTCAACTTCAGGTTTTCTACAACCGGACGTTAACAATTTCCCATCTGCCCATAACCGCGGGCACGGCTTTAGAAAGTTCAAAACCCTGCAGGGGTGTCCCAACTTAGCCCATCACAAGCTCTCACGGTCAATGAAGGAATAGACCTCCTCCCGAGACATTCCGATCAGACTCGGTATCCCAGTTCTACAAGACATTTCGACAGGGTAAAACTAAACCAGCAACACCGCGTGAATGTGCCGACAAATCCCGATAGGAGCTGCACATATCTCTTTCTCAGGGCACACTCAGATGAGCCAGACATCGGGTAGGCCAGCCCAGAGATTGCCCCTGGTAGCCCCGGACATCGCTCAGTTGGACCAACACTCAGAGGAGCACTGACCCGGGGGGGGTTAAAATAATGATGACCCTCAGGAGCGCGACTCCCAAGGGAAAAGAAAAGGCTAGGTGGCAAATGGTAAAACCAATGTTGGGCACTGCTGGAAGAGCTTTACTTAAGGCGAACTGTCAAGGAGTTCCCATTATTACCCAACCGCGTAAGGAACGCAAAATCCGGGAACATAACACCGATATGACGGAAACTAAGGCGGCAAGAGTGGAACAAAACACCAGGCATAAGGCCGAGCCTTCCACCCTTTACCAAGTATATAGATGCATTAATTAAATAAGATATATTGTGATATCCCAACAAGTAGACATGTTCCAACAAGGAACAACATCTCCATGTTCCAACAAGGAACAAACTTCAATCTTCACCTGCAACTAACAACGCATTAAGAGGGGCTGAGCAAAGCGGTAACATAGCCAAACAACGGTTTGCTAGGACAAGGTGGGTTAGAGGCTTGGTTCAACAATATGGGTGGCATGATAAACAAGTTGTAGGTATCGCAGCATAGTCATAGCAAAAGAGCGAGCATCTAGCAAGCAAAGATAGAAGTGATTTCGAGGGTATGATCATCTTGCCTAAAATCCCGCAAGGAAGAAGAACGAGTCCATGAAGAAGACAAACGGAACGTAGACGAACGGGTCCTCACAACGCGACGTTAACGGAACCAACCCGAAGAAGCAAACACCGGAAAAGAAGCACACAACATAGTAAACAACCAACACATGAACATGGTATGATATGCGAGATGCGGTATGCGATGCATATGCATGATTTGCAAAGGAATGAATGAACCTGGCCTCAACTTGGAAAACCAAGTGTGCCAATGGAAAGATGAGATGAAATCGCTTGAAAACGATGTAAAGAATGCCGGAATCGGAGTTACGGTTTGGAAATGGCGAGCAATTCAAATATGACCACGTTCTGCGATTTACAGCAAGTAGCCTTCTAAATGCAACGAGATGAACATGCTACAACACTCAAACAAGACAACAAAATACATGGCAGGAATCCATTCAAGATGCTTAACAAAAGTCTAGCACTGAGATACGGCCGATTCATCCATTAACAGGTTCAAACAAGCATGGCAAAAATGCATATGGTAACCAGATCTCAGACTTAGTGAAATTAACACTTGTCTGGAATTTCAGATCAGATAGCACTCTTCGGAGCATGAAAACTATATGCTACAGGACCTGAACATGGCAAAGTAAAGCATGGAATGGAGCTACTCAAAGAGCTTAACAAAAGTCCCTTAGTGACCTTGAGCCAAAAGGGATCAGAAAATACAATTGTAAGCATGTGAGCATGGCAAAAACATAATCAGATCACAAACTTAGTGAAAACTGGAGCATGCTGAAACAGATATCAAGTAGGCATGTTTACGAGCTCGATGCACTCACTACGGAGCGAGTCATGATAATCTAAGCATACACCCATCAAGAATACACATTATACAAGCTAGACATGGCAAGAACAATAGCATAGCATGCATGGATCAACTACAACATCATCGGCAAAATCGCTAACAAGTAGACAATCTGCCCAGATTCACGAAATGACAAAAGTAGAGCTCGATTGACTCAAGCTAGGGTGCTCCATAATTGCAAACAAAGACATGGATGGATAGCGCACTACAAGGTTGACAAAACATCCTTACTGATCATCCTCAAAAGAGGCATGGATCACTAGGAAACAACATGAACATATGGCCATATGAGATAAACAGGTCAAGGACTTAGTGGAAATGCTAAGTCCCTGAAATCAGCATTACCAAGTGCCTCACTTTGCAAGCTTGTGCTAGTCACCACACACATAACAAAAATACATGGGTTGCACCTCTGGAAATATGACAAAACCCTTAACAAAACATATGTAGAGCTCAGGGGCATATCATGCACGCAATAATCATGGCAAAAATGACAAATATCTAAAAGGAGCAGCAGATCTGACAATTATCTCAAGTAGCATTCTTCTAACAGCATTTCGGGCATCAAGATGAACTCAAATGAAAATGATGCAATGAGATGAAATGATGTACTCACTGAGACGAACATTTTGATATGATATATGCATGAATCGGAGCTATGGATGCAAAGTTACGATGCGATGAAGATGGGCACATGAAATATGGAAATCTCGGGGACTTAGTGAAATTTATACCTTCGGAGGAAGTCAACGGGACCGGACGAAGCGGGATGGCGAGATCCGGATCGGGAGGGGCCGTTTGGTTCGGGGGAGTGGTGGATCTCATCCCACTCCCCGGATCCGGCCGGACTTCGAACTCCGACGAGGCGAGGGCGAGAAAGGACGGCGGCAGGGCGGCGCTTGCGCCGGCGATGCGGTGGCGGGAGATGGCAGCGGTCGACGCCGGCGAACGGAGGCGGTGGCCGGGCGGCGTGCCGCGGCGGACGACGTCGGCCGGCGAGCTCGGGCGGCGCGGCGTTGCGCGGTGGCGGCGGAGGAAGGCGTGGTGGCGGAGAAGCAGCGGCGCGACGGCGGAGGTCCGGTGGCGCGGAGCAACTCCGGCAACCGGGCGCGAAGAAGACGACAGGCAGACGGCGCGGCTCGGTCGGGAGGGCGGCGCGGCGGATCCGGGTCGGTCGGGCCCACGATGGGCTCCGCGGGCCGGCGCGGTGGGAGGCGGTGCACTGGACAGGTGGCGGGCTCCGGTTGGGCGCGGGGGCGGCGGCGATGACGTGGCGGCCTGGCATTGGCCGGAGCGACATGGCGGCGGCGGACAAGTCCAGCGGCGGGACGGACATGTCCGGCGGCGTGCGGGAGTTGGATCTAGGGTTTGGACTGCGGGATTTTCGGAGGGAGACACATATTTATAGTTAGAGGGAGCTAGGAGAGTCCAAATGAGGTACGGTTTTCGGCCACGCGATCGTGATCGAACGACCGAGATGATGGAGGAGGTTTAGGTGGGTTTTGGGCCAAAATGGAGGGGTGTTGGGCTGCAACACACACGAGGCCTTCTCGGTCCCTCGGTTAACCGTTGGAGTATCAAACGAAGTCCAAATGATACGAAACTTGACAGGCGGTCTACCCATAGTAAACCAAGGCCACAAGACAGGTCTCGGTCCAATCCGGAAATGTTTAATCCCCACACATGAAAGAAAGGTAGAAATGACCACCGGAGGAGAACAGAATGCCGGAATGCAAAACGGACAACGGGGAAAATGCTCGGATGCATGAGACGAACATGTATGCAAATGAAATGCACATGATGACATGATATGCAATGCATGACACGCAAGCAATGACAAGGCAACAACAACGAATAACTCGACGACACCTGGTACATCGGTCTCGGGGCGTTACATAGAAGGTCTCATCGCTCATATCATGGTTCAAGGGACAGCTGTGGATGAGCCTGCAGACAACACTGATTCTGACGAAGCGCCTGCACCACCGAAGCCAAAGAAGCTGAATAAACCTCAAGCTTCGAAGCCTTCCCCAGCACCAAAGGCCTCACGAGCGAAGCCTCTGGCCACTTCACCTCCTGAACACAGTGTGCAGTCTGAAGATTTGTCATCATCTCCAAGCCCTCCAAAGTGAAGATGCCCTTGCAACCCACTAGCCAAGAACTGACCGCTGCTGCTATTCTGCGCAATGATGCCATTGATCTGTCCAGCGACGACGATCTTGGCGATGATGCTCTTGAGCAGCTGATCAAGAGCAAGAAAGAGGCAGAAATCTTCAATGACCTTCCTCTCCTTGATGTTGAAATCATCAACACATTCATTGATGAGTGGTTTGACAGCCCAAATGTCAGCTTTGATGATCTTCAGCTTCCGATTGGCCTAAGCGTCGCCTTCCATGGAGCCATTGCTGCTGAGCTGGCTCTAGCTCAGAAGATTGTTGAACTGAAGCATAAGATCGATTATGAAAAGGCTCAGTTCAAGAAGCACATGGCCAAGCTCAACATTGAATACATTCAGAACTTCCAGACTATGATGCATGAGCTTAAGGAAGCATTCCGAACCAAACGCGAATAAGCCAAAGGTTCTCATGAGCGCATGAAGGATCTTGCTGCTAAATGTGTCCAAGGATACAATGAGGCTGAAAAGCGCAAGGCCTTGGGGCGACCAGGAATCGACCCCAGAATGGCAGCCAAGAAGAAGAAGCCAGCTATGGCAGAACCCGAAGCACCATGGCATGAAGTACATCCAATTGTCTTCCCAGCCAGTATGACAGGCTCGAAGCCTAAGGTCCCCACAGTGGCTTCAGAACTGAAGAAAACAAGGGCTGCTGAAGCTGAAGCCAGAAAGCGCAAAACCAAGGGCACCACTGCTGATGCCCCTCCAACTAAGAAACGCAAAACCAAGAAGAGAGATCGGGCTGCTCCCACAGAGCCCCTTGAGGTCGAGCCAATCTCAGTGGCTCGTCCTGCGTCTGAAAATCAAGAGCGCCAAGTGGTAATTCATGAGCCTGCTTCTCTAGAGGCTCCTGAAGCTGAAGACAATCCAGCTGTTTTCCCCACCGTAGCTGAAGACATTGGTCCTCATGATAATGTTGAAGATGATGAAGTCCTTCCTCAGATCGAGCACCAATTGGTATCATCGCCTGTTCTCACGCACATCGAACTCATTAGCATTGGTCGTCCTCTGACGCCAACTGCTCAGGATGCATCGTGGGCTGATCACCCACAACGACAAGACACTCCAAGCTCTCCCCAACCGCAAGCTACCCCACCAGTGCAAGAAGATGATGACTTTGAGGCCCAGCGCACTCCATCTCCACAAGCATCACCAGCATTAAGCAAGCTTCGCAAAGGACCAAGGCCCCAAGTCACTCCCACTATGCACGTGTCTGAGTCTGAAGCCAAAATGGCTGAAGATATTCCGGCTGCATCAGCCGATGAAGAAGAAGCACCAAGAGTTGAAAGAGTTCCTACACCCCCGTCCCACCAAGATGTTGTTCTCGAGGAGAACGTGTCCGACCCTCCAGCTCTTTAAGTGGAGGTTAACAACCCTGAGGCGGCCACCAACATCACCGCTGAAGCCAATGACGTCGTCATGGCTGAAGCTAATATGGTGCATGAAGCTACTGCGGTGCCAGAAGTCCAAGCATCTGAAGCCACTTCAGCACCCAAAGTCAATGCTTAAGCACTTGAGGTACAAGCACCTGAAACCAATGTGGCCCCTGAAGCCCATGAAGACAATGCCAATGCTCCTGTTCCCCCTCCAAGACCTCATACCATTGAGCTGGCATTTGATCGTGGTCAGCCTGCTATGGTCCGCTGGCCCGTTCTGGTTCCTCCACCTGCTGCGGGTCCACAATTTGAGTATCATGTCGAGCACAGACCTCAAGTCCAAAAGCCCAAGCCAAGACTTCCACGATTCCCAGGCACTGCCACTTCACCTGGGGTCTTCAATGTGAATGGCTTCGTGGCACATAACACCTTCTTCAACAGCTCCAAGAACCCTTATACCAGACCTCGCATTTCCTCAGATCGGTTCTGGAGCTATCAGCAGCGCAGCTACTATTCCTGCGTCCTATACAATCAAGGGCGCATATTTCCTCATATGCGCCTAGACTCTGAAGCTATAGCTAGCCTGCCCTTCCTTGAAGAAGCATTATATTGCTTCAGAGATGCTGGTCGGTTGCAGTTTGTCACAGACAAGGAGCACTGGAATGAAGAGCTTCTGCTACAGTTCTATGCAACTCTACACATTCGAGGCTACAACAAGGATCCAAAGACTTGGGTCCTTGAGTGGATGACAGGCAATGTCCATCATGAAGCTAAAGCTCTTGATATCATTGAGCTCACAGGCATGCCCACTCCTGGTGAATACTATGAACCAGGTTGTCAACAACACCAAAATGCCTTGGAAAGCATCTTTCAGAAGCCAGAACCCAACATGAGTCAAATGCTGAGCATGATGAAGCCTCTTCCTCACGACGCTGAATACCCATCTGAGTTCTTTGTTGAAGACCTAGAGTACCTGCCTCGCACCATTTACCATATCATCAGGAAGACTCTATGGCTTGTCAAAGGACATTCATCTGCAGCGAAGCTTGAAGGAGCAATGAAGACTTTGGTTTTCTATATCTTCAATGGCATCAGCTTCAATGCTCAAGACTTCTTCATCAGGCAGTTGGCTGCATCTGGCTCCGACATCTTTGGGTTGAAATTATATGCTCCATGGGTCATGCGTCTTATCAACACTACAAAAAAATACACTTCCGTGATGATACGAGTTTGTCACAGTAGGTCACTTTTTTTGTCATGCATGTACATCCATGACAAATTTATGACAGAATCAAGATAGTCATACCTGTGCTGTCGTAGAAGTTTTCCATGACATTACCAAAATTATCATCACAGAAGTGTCCACTTCCATGACAATAAATCACGTGTCACAGAAGTGCTTTTGTCAAGGACGACCGACACGTGGCATCCACCGTAATGGAACGCCGTTAAGCTATCGGGTCAGGTTTTGGATCCGATAACCCGTTAACAGCCACGACCAATGGGGATTTTCCACATGTAAAATCATCATTGGCTGGAGGAGACACGTGTCAACTCATCCAATGGGCGAGACGCGCCTATGATATGTTGACACGTGGACCGGCCCATCAAGTTTAAATGGGCCGGCCCAACTGAAGGCCCACAAGATTTTGCGGACCATAATGGGTCGGCCCAGCTAAAGGCCCATGAGATTTTACAGACCATAATGGGCTGGCCCAGCTAAAGGCCCACAAGATTTTGCGGGCCATAATGGGCCGGCCCAATAAAGGCCCATAAGATTTTTGTCTGTCGTAATGGGCCGGCCCAGGTAAAGGCCCACAAGATTCTTGCGGATCATAATGGGCCGGCCCAGGTAAAGGCCCACAAGATTCTTGCGGATCATAATGGGCCGGCCCAGCTAAAGGCCCACGAGATTTCACCGACATTAATGGGCCGGCCCAGCTGTAGGCCCACAAGATTTTGAGTACCCTAGTAGGCCGGCCCATTAACTGCCTGCCATGTTTTGGGCCAAATGCCGGCCCATATTTGATCCGGTCCATTAATGGCCTGCCATGCTCCGGGCCTAATAGTGGCCCATATGAGATCCGGCCCGTTAAAGGCCTACCACGTTCTGGGCCAAATTACGGCCCAGATCAGGTCCGGCCCTTTAAGACGCTTTTGGCTCAAATATGGCCCATATCAGATTTGGCCCGTCAACTGGACACTATGCTTTTGGGCCCACTTGCTAAAGGCCCACTTAGTAATTCGGCCTGATATTAGTTTTGGCCTGTTAAGGGCCCGTTTAACATTTCGGCCCTATATTAATTTCAGCCTGTTAAAAGACCTTCATATAGTTGGGCCTAACTACGGCCCGGTTTGCATCCGGCCTGCTCGCAGCCGATATCTGATTGGGCCAAACAAGGACCGAGATAATTTTTCGGCATGTTAAAAGCCCGTGATTTGATTCGCATGATCATGGGCCGGGGTTCGTTTTGGGCTGCTGCCGACCCGTGAGCTGATCAGCACGTTTCAGGCCCAACCTACATCATGATTGCATGACAGCCCGATTATGTACCGTAATTTTACGGTTTGGCCGGTTTACTGCGAAGACAGGATATATATATATACAGTAAAATAACTGCAGCATCGTGAATAAGAGAAAACCTAGACTATACAATAAAGAAATTATGGCATATTACATCCACTTGGCATCAAAGATCGCCACCAGTGCAAATAAACATGCCTACAAAATAATATACAAAACCGACAGCACTTCAATAGAGTTCAAGAAAGGTTAGCCCTGCTGGGGAGCTGCAAGGCAAGCAGCTGAGCAGGATGATGAGACTGCGCTTGTTCAACACTTGTATCTTCCTCACTCTGAAAGATAAACAAGCAGACAGATGACAGGTTTTGCACATAAGAGTATCAGTGCTGACAATTCATCACATTTCTTACTGACGAATAAAGTGACACAGTTTAAATTTGCATTAACACAATATGGTATTGTTCAGGTCAAGACATGGCAGGAAATGACATTGTGAAGCAGTTGGCAGCTTCACGACACCACTGGATTACAGATCAAGAACTCATAAGTATCAATGGTTAGTGTGCTGTCAATTTATACCATTTCAGATTGGCAAACAAAGAGATGGTTTAAATAATAGTAGAATGATATGACATTGTTCATAGTTAAGACATTACAGAATATGACATTGTGCTGTAGTGGGTAGGTTCACCACACCACTAGATTACAGATGAAGAACAGAAGCATACATGCAATGCAAAAGAAGATCACTTGCTCTGTATAGTTTAATTTACATGGTATGAAGAAGGAACTTGGTTGTACAATTGAAAACTTAAATTGAGAAAGGACGAACTTTTGTTTATGAACTACATATAATAAACTTTAAACAAGCAATTTGATGCAAACAACAAAAAGAAATAGCTGTTGCAGTCATGCCTAACCAAATATATACAACAAAGTTTGAAGGCTTGAGATGGACAAACTTACATTATTGGTGAAGACAGGCTCTATAAAGGCCTTGCCCATGCTGATGGGGGGGGGGCAATTCAAGAAGTTTACCACAGAATCTTCTTCAAAAGCATTTCCTTTATTCTACATTTTGTTAAGAGTAAATATAGATGTGATAATATATGAAAAAATGGAGAATATTTAAGATAAGATGAAGAGTGATGCTACATAACCAAGTAGCTATAAATGTAAGTGCAGCGATACAGGCAAAAGGTACAGCCAAGAGCAATGCACAGCTAAACTTCTTCAGTACCAACCTTATGGTAAGAGTAAATATAGATCTGATGTGTAGAAAATGGAGGGCAAAGGAAAATAAGCTGCAGAGTGATGGTACATGAACAACTAGCTGTCATTATAAGTACACTGATAAAGGACAGCATGTACTTACAAGAGCAATGCAGAGCTAAAAAAACATTGGCATTGGATATATTCTACACTAATGTAACCATTCATACAAATCAGATAATTTGGAGCGAACAATTGATAAGCATGCTATCATGCATACTGCTGTCACATAATGAACCAGGTATGTATGCAAGTATAGTGATACAGGATAACAGGTACTAACAAGAGCAAAGCAGCGGGCAGCATATTTGCGATATCCTGTCGTTCTTGTCAAACTGGAGTTCTTCTTCGAGCAGATTTCCTGCAAAAAAGATCCGTAAGGCACATGCGGAAAAGTAGAAGTTCAAATTGTCATGTGATTTCATAGACAGTACCTCATCCTGGGAACGAGACCAGTGCATAACAAGGTTTTTCCATTCAATGTATTCTAAATTTAGCATAGTAGACTTCACCAGAAATTCGTTTATAGGCTTGCCATCAAAGTGTGATTTCCTAGGTAACACCGATACTGCTGCAATGCTTCCTTGAAAAGCAAAAGCAAGATTTGCTCGTCATGACTATCCAGATTGACCCTCGCCTAGTTACAACAATGTAATGTAAATCATTGATGTGTTCATTCAGCAGAAAATAGGAAAATAATAACCATGAATAATAGCACTTACACGTAAGTTGGACAGGAAGATGTGAAAATGGTGTTTGTCTTCACAATAATCTTCCCATGATGGGAATATATGCACGTAGTCCCTAACAACATTGAAAGCATTGTCTTTTAAACTAGGAATAAATGGAATGGGGTTCCAATCTGTAGGAATTGGCCGTCTCTGTAGTTGGGATAGGTCTTCGGCCGGTGGACTTGTTGTACTTTTTGCTGGAGTGGGATTTTTCTGTGGTACAGCTGGTGCTATGGCAAATGAAATTGGTATACCTTTTGCTGGAGTGCAGGTCCTGTGTGGTGGGGCTAGTGGTGTGCCAGTGAAGTATGGGTACAGTCTGCTAGAGTCGGTCCTACGTTTTGTGTCACTGGTTGTACAGCCAATATAAGTGGGGTGCTGTCTGATTTCTCCGGCACCACCACGTTTTTCAAGGACTTTGCTAGTGCTCCTTCAGGTTCGGCAATCACCCTCTTCCTTTTTGATGTTTGATGCACCAGAACAGCATTTGAGTGGAAAAACATGGTACGATGACAGATGGAATATGTATTGATAATGGATGGGCATGGCATCTCGACATATATGATGAGTAAACTAAGTAGATGGCGGTGCAAAAAAGTAGAAGAAATGCAAGACAACATATGCAAGATACGCGCAATCAATAAAACCTTGCCAAATTAGAACAGGCACCTTGATGGGTGAACAGGACAGGCCATCTGCCTTTGACTCCTCTAGGTTAGAATAGTCATTAGGATGATATTCTGAACAAGAATCAACAGGTGGGGATCGTACGAGTTTCATTGCTTCCAGAATGGCACTCAATGCCTTGGTGCCAATTTTATAAGTCATTGCAGTGTTCCACAATATTCTTCTGATGCGCGGATTCTGATATTCACTGTAATTGCGTATAATATCTGAGAACCATGAAAACATAAATAGTTGTGAGATTATCTTTGTAATGCAGATGATATTCTAATATAGGGGCGCCCGTGTAAACACTTGTGTGCTATCACTGGATTCTGATGAGAGAGCTCATGTGTGCTGTAATATGGTGCGTGCATTTATATAATCTGGCACAAGTACACAAAAAATAGGCTCCAGAAGTAAGGATAGCTGGCAGATGATAGGTTCATAATATACTGTATAGAGAGTTTATTGCCAAACCATGATAACAAGAGCACACAGCAACTAGGCAGATCATAGTGTACATAACAGGGGTACACCATAACCAGGATATATAAATCGGGAAAGTGGAACTGGCTGGAAATTACGGTGTTGTATTGCCGCTAGTAATTGAAAGCCTATCGATCACGTACAGGCCAGCTCTATCAGCTGTTAGACTACAGATGTCCCTGCTCCCCTTCCTGACAAGGAACATACTGTGCTTCCCATACAGAACACCGCACGGGCCACCGGCCGAACCACCGGCCCCACCGCCTGTTTTCCTCCGCCACCCCCACCCCCACCCCCGCCCCCACCCGCGTTGAGTTTTCTTCGTTCGATGAGGCCCCACCACCGCCCCCCACAACCACCATCCCCACCCGAGCCCCTTTGATCGCACTGGCGAACTCTGGCGAGCTCTGAAAAATCGACTGACCCAATTTTGAAATTTAGTCTACTGTGATTTAACTAGTGTGGAATATAAAAGGGGAAAACCATGAGCATTGCGAGTATGGTGTTGAGCGTGCCATGGCGGATCTGAAGGTGCAAACCGGCAACTTCGCAACCAAGACAAGAAATCGGAGTAAAGCAGTGGCGATCTATTTTCTTGCTGCGATAAATAAGTTGAGCAGATACAAAAGAGTACCGCCTCTGGTGCGGCGCCGTGTACGCATCTGCTGAGAATTTGACGGTGCTGCGGTAGCGATGGCTGTCGACGGCATGGAAGCAGATCTAGGAGGGTAGACGGTGGCAGCGGGGCACGGTGGACGAGACGGTCGTAGGAGCGGCACTGGCAAGGTGGACGACGGCGGGGATGAAGCGAGAGGACGGGATGCATGGATCCCAGTCCGTAGCCGTGGATGAGAGAGGTCGATCTCTTGTAATGGACAGTGGCGTCGGGGTATCAGCTCCGGCATGGTGGAGGATGATGGCGGTGGATGGGGTGGCAGACGGCGGCGGCGGACGGAGGAGGGTGGGGTGGAGAGGGTGTTTTGGCGCCCACGGAGTACGAATGGGGAAAAGGGAGGTAGAGAGGAAGGGGGGAACCATGTATTCAGGGCGCGCTTGTCTCAAATGAGAGGAAATTTACAAACTTAACCCTCGTACTCCTCTCCGCGTGGGCATCCATTGCCGTGTCTTCCCTGGCTCCGCGTCATCCCCTTCCTAGGCCTCGCCGTCGTCCACCGCCTTGGTGCTCTCGGCGCGGCGTGGTCAACGTGGTCAATGACATTCCATCAGAAGAGTACTGTACGTGGAGAGGCTGACAGCTGGGTCCACGGCCACAGCCCAGTTTTTTTGTGATTTGCCAAGTAAGTCGCTTTGTCAGGCCTGTTTGGCTGCAAATCTTTCAAGACGAGGAGGAGAGCTTTCTTTCGGCTGGCCGAGAAAATGGCCCATCAGTAATGAGAAATGGGTTGTACATTTTTAAAACACATCAAACCGGCAATTAGTTTCAAATATCTTTTTTCATTTCGAGATTTGAAATTACATTAATTTTTATGTGTGGAGAATTTGTTGGATTTTATATTGATATACATTTATTTTTAAAATCAGTTTGAATGTCAGTCGAAATTTTGGGATTAAAAACAGTTCGGACCGCACCGAAATATGCAAAATTTCGTATATTTTTTTACAGTGGCCACAATATGGGCTGTAATGCTAACAAAAAGAATATGGGCTCCAAAAAACCTTAATAATTAGCAAATGGGCTGTAAATTATTAGAAATAATGGCAGATGGGATGTATGCTGTTTCCCATAGATTTGAGGCTTTCCTAAAAAAAGGTTGACGCACAAGCAATGACTGTTGGATGGCCATCCAACGGCCGTCGTGCTTCTTCAATCTCTGCTCTTCTTGCTCCAGCCGCTCAAATAGGCGTCGGTGGGACTGCCTGCTCCCTCCTCTCCGCGGCCAGCTCTGCTGCCGCGCAGGCCTCACTGCCCCACTGTACTCCCATCGCTGGCCTAGCCATCCCTCTACTCACCCACACCTGCTGTTATTCTCCGGCGACGGCAGACGAACCAGTAAACCCTCATACTGTCGTACTCCCCTCCGTGTGGGAAACAACTGCCGAGTCTTCCCTGCCTCCATGTCATTCCCTTCCTAGGCCTTGCCATCGTCCACCGCCCTGGTGATCTCAGCGTGGCCTGGTCAACATGGTCAATGACCGACATGCATCTGAAGTGGACTTTAGGTGGAGAGGCCGACAGCTGGGTCCACGACCGCACGCAAGGAAATGCCTCCTTATTACGTGCAAAATAATGATTCCTCCACCTAACATCTGGGACCCACCGAAAGGGCCTCTGTATTTCGTGAAAAAAACGTTACCGCCGCTAACAGCTCGGACCCACCAGCTATATCTTCGCATGCAAGGAAGTGCCTTCTTATTACGCACAAAAAAAAATGAATACTCCCCCTGTTAGCTGGGACCCAGTATAGTGGTAGGCTGACTTGTGGGCCTACTAAGTTGACGGGGATGGAAGGCTTTGTCAACTTATTCAATATGCACGATTCTAGCTCCAGTGACCGTACGATGTCCATCCAACGGCCGTCGTGCTTCTTCAACCTCTGGTCTTCTTGCTCCAGCCGCCCAAACCAGCGCCGGTCGTGCCTCGTGCTCCTGCCTCCCGTGGCCGGCTGCGATGCGGCAGAGGCCTCACCGCCCCCTACTACTCCCACCGCTGGCCAGGCCATCCCTCTACTCACCCACACCCCCTGTTACTCTGCGGCGACGGTAGCCTCACACCGCATCGAACCAGTGCCCCCGTACTCCTCTACGCGTGGGCATCCACTGTCGCGTCTTCCCCGGCTCCGTGTCGTCCCCTTCCTAGGCCTTGCCGTCGTCCACCGCCCTAGTGCTCTCGGCGCGGCGTGGTCAACATGGTCAAGGAACGGCTTCCATCGGACATGGACTGTACGTGGAGAGGCTGACAGCTGGGTCCATGGCCGCAGCAAGGAAGTGCCTCCTTATTACGTGCAAAATAATTATTCCTCCACCGGACAGCGGGGACCCACCGGACGGGCCACCATATTTCGCCCCCCTGACTGCTGGGACCCACCAGCTACATCTTCGCAGGCAAGGAAGTGCCTGACAGTCGGGACCCACCTGGTCGAAGCATACGTAGCATTGACATTCTGGTCGCGAACATGTACGTACATACTAGTCGATGTAGAGGCGCGCACGTGTCGTAGTAGAGGCGCGCACGTAGCATGTACACGTACGTACAGCGGCCAGGGTGCAAGAAAGAAAATATGGCCACGTATGTGTACATATGGACGGGGTCTCGAACGCCTACCCGCGCATACGTACGGCGAGGGCTCGTGTACATGGCTGGGTCGGAACGGAGAAACAACGTCGTCGTCGTGTTCATGGGTCGGAACGGAATGCGTGGTCGTGTTCATCGAGAGGGCTTGGATGGAAGAGGCAATGGAAACGAGGCCTGGCGTACCGCACAATGGAGGAAACGGACCTCCTACGGTCGAAACGGGGGTCATGTTGATCGGGAGGGGTGTGGCGTACTGCAAAACGGAGGAAACAGACCTCCTACGGTCGAAACGGGGGTCATGTTGATCGGGAGGGGTGTGGCGTACCGCAAAACGGAGGAAACGGACTTGTGTTGGAGCGCTACTGTCGAAATGGGGGTCCTGTTCATCGGGAGGGGTGTGGCGTACCACAAAACGGGACTCCATGGGATACTGTTCATCTGCACCGTCGACCTCCTCCAGCCTCCATGAGCTACTGTTCATCCACCGTCGACCTCCTCCAGCCTCCACGGGCTCCTGTTCATCCAGCCTCCACCGCGCGCTACTCCACCGGCTACTGTTCAACCACCCCTCCACCGTCTACTATTCATCCAGCCCTCCACACCACGGGGTCCTGTTCAACCACCCCTCCATCGTCTACTGTTCATCCTGGCCTCCACACCACGGGGTCATGTTCATCCACCCCTCCACGGGCACCCCTCCACCGTCTACTGTTCATCCAGCCCTCCACCACACCACGGGGTCCTGTTCATCCAGAGGCAACGCCACCGCTCACTGTTCATCCAACCCCCCCCCCCGCAACGCTCACTATTCATCCCATCGATCGGCTTCAGTTAGCAGCAGTAGCCAAGGAATCACTCGGTCGGGTTCAGTTAACATCCATCGATCGATCGCTCAGGTTCAGTAACGCGTAGCCTGCAGTGCAATCGCTCGGGTTCAGTTAGAGCCCAACGCCTCGCTCGGGTTCAGTTAGAGCCAATGCCTCGCACACACGCGCGTACGTGTACGAGAGAAACGCGCATCTCTCGGCCCTCGACCTCCCATCGTAACCGGGAACTCCCCAAAATTTTCCTCCCCCTCGCTTCTACCATGGTTTTTTCCGTCATGGACGGCCCAAAGAATGTCATGCAGCTGCGTCTCCGGCCCGCCCAGGACGAAAAGCCCATTTTCTATCATGATTTTTTGTCATAGTAGTAGGAGCCCACCACATCTATGATGATACCGGGTTTTGTCACAATTATCGTCATAGAAGTGTCATATGTATGACAGAAAAAAAATTCGTTCGGCCCAAAATATCACGGATGTGTCTTTTTTTTGTAGTGCAAGCGTCACTCTGCCTTCAACTATCAGCCGTCTGCGCGCAATCATCTCATATTCTTGCCAGAGGTTGATCTATCAGTTGAATCTATTTACCCAGAGCCGGCTAAGGATCCCATTTATCTTCACAATGTTGATCACCAAAGCTTCACCCAGCCTATTGAAGGAGTTCCAGCAGTTTCTCATGTTTATCGTCTTGCTGGTAACACACGTGCCCCTCACGCTCAGACTGACGCCACTGGTAGCACCATTGCGCAAAGGCCTTGAAGACGGTCTCGTGTCCTAAATGACCGAGAGCTTCTCATCGCGCTGCATCAGAAACAGGACAAACATCACGACTAGCTTAAGCATCAGATGCAAAGCCTCTTGGTGGATGTCAACCGCATTCGCAATCTTGCCACCAAGAATGCCTTTGTAACTCATGAAACCTGTCGGAAGTCGTGGAAGAGTTTGACCTTACTTAGTGCTGAAGCTGATCTGCAAGACGATGGCTTCACCGAGCGGTTCAAGTTTGAATCAACTCCTCCCAGAAATGCTCACTTGCGTCGGACTCCCTCACTTGAAGAATCTGACTACTCGTTCTCAGCTGCGACAGTGAATGCCAGAGTCATCGATGATCAAGATGATGCAACTTCACCTCCTCCAACTTCAGCGCGTGTTGACACTGCCCCAAGTTCTTCTGCACCACCGGACCTCAACGACGACCCTACTGCCTCACCTGCACCTCATGGGAACGAGTAGGCGCTCTATGTCTTCAAACCTTTTTGGTCCTTACTGACAAAAGGGGGAGAAGCATATGAGTTGATAGTCTTCAAGCGGGTCCATATGGGTGGTTGCTTTACTTTTTGCTACTTTTTCCAAGTGCTTACAACTCTCGTTTTTGATACATTTGGTTCTTTGAGTTGTAACAGTTAAACTCGATGGCCGTCTGCTACTTATTTGCTATTCTGTGATGTGATGATAAATTCCGCATGTGCGATGATAAATTCCGCACTTAGATCATTTTGCAGACGTCCATTTTTCATTATGCATGTCATGATCTTCATTACATCATATCATGCATGATGAATTGTCATCATAGGTTGAAGAGGATCTCCACAAGTACAACCTGCCATGTGCATTTGCATTCCAAGATCAAATTACTTATATGCACATCTTCAGGGGGAGCCTATGCAACTTATGAAGACAATACCATATCATTTACAATTTCACATATTTTATTCCCCGTTGAAAACTTCAACCAGTTTGTCATCAATCACCAAAAAGGGGGAGATTGTAAGTGCATCTAGTGCCACCCCTAGTTGGTTTTGGAGTAGTGATGACAAACCTGGTTGAGGGACTAATGTGTTTGTGAGAATTGCAGGATAACACAGGTAGAAGTCCCTCATTGATTCGGTTTTCCTACCAGAGATGACCCCTAAAAATGTATGAAGACATTGAAGTCAAAGGTGGTATGTGAAGACAGTCACATTGAGGACTATGACAGGAGAAGACATCGAGTGAAGACTATGGAGCGCGAAGACTTAGTTGTTTCGTCGTTCTTTTTTCTTCTTTGTTGAGTCAAAGGAACCACCGTACTGTTAAGTGGGGTCCAAGTGAACCAGTCAGAATGACTGAAGTGATGCTTAACCAAAAACCCTATGTCTTCGAGCGAAGACAATGAGAGCAAATATTATCCAGAGCTGGATAAGTCAGCTTTGCTTGTAGCCCAAGTAAATATGCCGTGTGTGTTTGAAATCTGACTGTTGGAACACGTGTCATTTCCTTAGTGACCCAGGGTCATTTCAGGCAAATCAGGTCGGGTTGCCTAGTGGCTATAAATAGCCCACCCTCTACAACCATAAACGGTTGGCTGCTCAGAGTTAGTGTACGACTTTTGTCGTTTGAGAGCAACCCACCTCGAAGCCTTTGAGAGAGAATTCCTTGCGAGGATAAAGCCCTAAACACCCAGAGCCAAATAGTGTTAGGCATCACTTAAGTCTTCCTATCTGTGTGATTTAAAGACTTATTACACTTGAGGACTGTGAATCCTCCAGCCGGTTAGGCGTCGCGTTCTGAGCATCCAAGAGTCATTGTGGATCGCCGGTGAACGAAGTCTGTGAAGGTTTGGAAGTCTACCTTGAATACTTACCAGAGTGATTGGGCGAGGACTGGGTGTCCTTAGCTCAAGGGGAATAAGGTGAAGACACGGTCTTCTGAGTTGAATCTCAGCCTCCCTAACCAGACGTACAGTTGTCACAACAACTAGAACTGGTCCAACAAATCATTGTCTTCAACGAGTCACTGGTTTCATCCTTCCCATTCCTTTACTTACTGTTGGCTCTAGTGAAGTCATTGTATGATTGTATTATGTTTTGTCTTCACTCACTACAAGGATACCCCTTATAAAGCAACAAAAATTCTACAACATTTTGGCTATACGTTGCAAAAATTACAATAGATACGTATATAAAGATTTGCAGCATATGCGTTGTAGATTTGTAGCCCATAACCCTATCGTGGTACATATATGAAAAAATACAGAGAAAACGAGAGAGAGAGAGAGACAAACGAGAAACAAAGTCCATGATTCCCCTTCATCTCTCCCAAATCGCTGCGCGCCTCTTCTCCCTCCTCCGTCCCACCTCGCCGCAGGCCCTCCCCTCCGCTCCTCCCACCTCGCAGCTCCGGAGGCTGCCGGATCCGTCCCATCCCCACCCACCAATCCCTCTCGTGTCCCATCTCCTCTCTTCACGCGGCTCCTTGCTCCACCTCCTGCGGCGGCTGAGTCAGGTGACGTTCGGTGAACCCCGCCACCGGGAAGCACATCCTGAAGTCCCCTCGCACCGCTGTGCCCTCCCATACGGTTAGATCTAGCGCTCGCGACCACCAAAGCCCTCCCGCGACCCTCCCCCGATGGCTGCGGTTTCGGGTGTCCGCTCCGGTGCCGGTGGCCGTGTCGTCCTCCTATCATTCGGTGAGTGCTTCCCTCCCCTGGCTTCGTCCTCTCCCTCTCCCCCCTTTCTCTAACATCTGCTCTTCTCTTCTCATGTACACGTGCAGGGAGGAACGGCCAGTGGACATCCTTGCAGCAGCACGGGACGAATCAGCCAATCAGCCATGGAGCTTGCTCCTCCTCTGGCTTCAGGTGACTTGGTCCGCTCATCCTCTCTACTCTTGTTCGTGGCACATCAGGAGCAGTAATGGCTTCAAATTAATCCCGAGTTGCATGTTCTTTCTAGGGCAACAACATTGCAGGGAATGATTTTCTTTCCTGTTATTCTGAAGCTCAAATACGTCTTGAAGCAGCAACCAGTGTGTTTGAGGTAATTTGTACAGAAAAGACCTAGTATGGTTGAGGATCGGGTCATAGTCTAATTAATACAGTATCTCTGCAAGGCCCCATTCCTTTTCTTTCCAATCTTTAATATTCTCCTCTTCAGTTTTTTATGATGCAAAAATCCAACATATATTCTTTTAGGCTAATTATTAAATCAATATAATGATAGTCCATGTAGCGGCAGAAGTGTAGCAATAGTAGTTTGAACCAGATTAGGCGGAGGTGTAGCAAGGCTCTTGAGTGAAGGAACTGGACATGTGGCAATTTGTTTTCTATTCTCCAGCCTTTAAGGTCATAATAAAAGAAAGAACTATGCAGTCGACTTGATCACTATTATTTTATATAGAAAAAATATCGCTTTTGTACGCTTGTATTGATGAGTACTCCTCTTGACTCGATTGTGTTGTAGGGAGTGAAAGCATCCAGTTGGGGTGGTCTGCAGCTCTGATCGCCTCCAGCAGCACCACATATTCAAAGTTCCAAACGGTAGTGCCGCACTGTTGCCTCCAACCAGCCATTTCACTTTGATGCTCATAGGTGGCTTAAAATAATCATTTGATGTGTTTCTTATGTAGAAGATTTGAGTGATGTACACGTTTATTCTAGAAAACATTTCTTAATGAAGCCTTGCATATATATAGGACTGGTATTCATGTACATTAGCTTTAGTTTTGTTTGTTAACTTGAAAGTGTGGTTTCCTTTTTTTAACCAAAATCACTAAAGCATGGGATCCATTTGGGGTTTTTAGACAGCTAATTTTTAGGAGCGCACAAGATTTAGACTCGTGATATGTAATTAAAGGAAATCACAATATTCACCAATATCCTCTGTATATTTACTAACACTAGATTCCTGACTTTTTATATATAAATGATAATTTGAAAACATATTTTATAGGAATGATAAATAGTATATAAAAATGCCTTTATTTAAATTCAATTTATTTCCGCCACATGGAACCCAACACAGTATCACATGTAATATTTCTCAATTAGTCAAAAGTATGCTTCTTTTAAAATTTATGGTTATAATATTTTTTTTTCTTACATAAAAATGTTCCGGTTATATGGTAAACTAAAATTGTCTAGCCTGTGCGGACGCACGGCATGATGACTAGTCTAACTTACTCGGGGATAAATTTATTGAGCTAGATGTAAAGTTGCCAAGGTAGTAACTAGGACACACAGAACAGGAGGAATATAGCTTCCTCTTCTGTTATTAAGTAGGAATAAAACTTGATGAAGCTTTACTTGTGTTGCACTATTTTGGAGATGCATGAGACACATGTAACCTTTTCCCCTTCGTTTTGAAGCCGCATGCACCAACTCAATATACGGCGATGCCATGGAGCAAGTCAAGTTCATGGAGCAAGTCATGGACGATGCCATGGAAGGTATACTCTCTCCCTCCCCCTACCGTGGTACTACTCGTTGTGTCCACGGCGATTGAGCCGTGGTAGGTTCTATGCTGCTGTCCATGAAAATTTATAGCATTTGGAGCTGTAGGTTTTAGTGGATTTATTTAGCAATAATTAATTCTATTAGTTGACACAAAACAGTTTGACTATAGGTGTACAAAATTAGCAATGATTCTCTAGGCTAGTGATAACTGTAAATTCATTTCAGTGGATTTGGGTTGTAGTTTTGTTCCATAGTGTGGTGAGCACCTGTAGGTTTGTTTTTTTCCTATTGGATGACTGAAACTAACTAGAGCTAAATGTTTTGGTTCAGTTTCAGATGACTAAAACCGTTTTGGTTCAGTTTGCTAAATAACTAGAGAAGAGAAGAGAAGTGGTACTGTCATTGAAATTGCCCTTGAATGCACACCAGCACTTAGGATATTGTCCGTATTATTTTATTGAGCCATGTTGTGCTGCAGGCTGTGTCATATATTGTGGCATTTGGATTAGTCATCAATGACAACTAACACTCATGCCGGTATCTTTTCATAATCTTAACAAGGTCATAGCTCTTGCTATAGTTGTAAGTTGTGATCCTAAGTTTAAACTTGATGGTGCTAAAATTACAAATGAATTCTGGGTAGTGCATGTCAATATAGCACTTGTGAAAACTGAAGATTTGGTACGAAGTTGCAAAAGATGTTATACTCTCGATAATGCACAAAAAAAAGATTGCGTGGCCTTCAACCTTTGTATGTGCCTAATATCCTGCCTCTATCACTACTTGCATCATGTCAATTCATTATGTATTAACAGTTCATTTTGTTACTTTCTTTATAGATTCAAAAGATATATGGATGATTATATGGGTGTGTGGCAAGTATACTCCAATGATGATGATGATGTTTCGGTTCACGATGATGATGATGATGCATGCTTTTAGTTTTAGTTACGTTGTAGGGATGATGTTCCTCGGTTAAGTTTAGTTACAAACTGTAGGGATGTTGATGGATGCTTTCTGTTTAAGTTTCACTGTCAAAGAAAATATTTAGATTATGCATCACGTTTGGATGATGTTTCTCTTGTATTAATATCCAACATTGTAATCCGGCAGCTTTATCCAATATATGATTCCTCCTCTTATGATTATATTCTCTCTTTTTGTCCTCACTTGATATACATAATTATCACCATTATGTTGATCATTAGTTTAATTGTTGGCAATATTATTCACATTATTTATGTAACAACACCTGAAGTGTAGCAAATTCCTAGTTGCCAAGCAACGACATTTGGATTCTTGTAAATTTAGCACCAACATATACAAGTGTTGTAAAAGTTGGCGTTATGTGTTGTACTCTTGCAACGGTCCCTCTTACCGATGATGGTATAAGCGTTGCATTATGCGCTAGCAACACTGGATAATGCTACGCATCCCAAACCGTTGGTAAAGACGTTAACAAAGCATATATGGACTTATAGATACGGAAATAAGCGTTGCTATAGGTGGGGTATTGTTGTAGTGACTGAGTGACCGCTTGTTCTGATTGGCTTCACACTATCTTCCTACCTGATCTATACTGCCTAGCTGCTATTAGTCGTTGTGCCTTTCACTTCATTGAATACTTGAGGAGAAGAAGAAGAAGAAGAAGAAGAAGAAGAAGAAGAAGAAGAAGAAGAAGAAGAAGAAGAAGAAGAAGAAGAAGAAGGAGGAGAAGAAGAAGAAGAAGAAGAAGAAGAAGAAGAAGAAGAAGAAGGAGAAGGAGAAGAAGAAGAAGAAGGAGAAGAAGAAGGAGAAGGAGAAGGAGGAGAAGGAGAAGGAGAAGGAGTAGAAGAAGAAGAAGAAGAAGAAGAAGAAGAAGAAGAAGAAGAAGAAGAAGAAGGAGGAGAAGAAGGAGAAGAAGAAGAAGAAGAAGAAGAAGAAGAAGAAGAAGAAGAAGATGATGATGATGATGATGATGATGATGATGATGAAGAAGAAGAAGAAGGAGGAGGAGGAGAAGAAGCTACACGAGCAGTAGGGCATTATGGATGGATGAACTATTTCCTCTATTGTAAAAAAAATATTTCCTCTCAATTATGGAGAAGAAGAAGAAAAATTAATACTGTGGGTTGTTAATTACCTTAATTGGGATTGAGTTGGAGGAACCTTCTCAATGATGTTTCAACTACCATGATAGTTAAATTAAAATCTATTCCTTTGTTGTATGGAAAAATTGGCTTTTCGCAAAAAATGTAACCATAGAGCTTTCCACCAGCCAAATATGCATGTAGTGATAGCCTTATTCTGTTCTTGCTCTACTGTGTTACTTTTCCAGCATATTCCATGTGCTGACCCGTTTTTGGGCTGCAACGTATTATGTTGCAGACTTTTCAGACGAGGAGTAAGGTTCGTTTCGTCGTTGCCGTGCAGCTCAGCTATGCCGTTGGAGTTGATGGACTCACTTTATCTTCCAAGCCTTCCGCTGTTATCGTATTAGGTGGCCTTAAGCCTTATTTATTGTAATAAGTTCTCTTTGGAGACATTCGATGTAATAAGTGTGTGATTGCTACTCTGTTATAAATCCTTGAGTACTTTATGTGTCAGCATTACCGATCCAGGGATGACACTGAAGCACGGAGACTTGACCGTTTGAGGGCGGGTCGCTACAAGATGGTATCAGAGCACACGCTGAGTGTAGGACACGGCCACTAAGCTAAAACCATAGATCACTATTATCTTCTCATTTCTGACTCCTCTCCATTTTCTACTCTTTAGGATGGTGGACGCAAGGAACAAGTTTGCACAACCGGATGAAGAAGCACCTTTTGGACGACACTTGAAGCAAGTCACTAGGTACCTGAACATAGGAATACCAACCTTCACCGGGACCTACAACGCCACTTTACCAGAAGAGGAGCAATGGATGATTCAAGTTCAAGTTCCAGGAAGAACCTTCACTCCAGTCACTAAACCTATAGAGTTTTCCTTCGATGCACCAACCTGGAGTCTAGGAAAGAGTATGGCAGCTCACATCACCATGGGACGCATTGGAGAAGTTTATCACAAGGAGCTTAAGGATACTATCTACCATATCTGCGGGCGCCGAGATGAGCAATGGGAGATGATCAGCACCAGGAAGGATAGATCAATTGCAGCTTTCATCCAGGAACTAAACCAGCACATTCGACGCTAGGAGAACCATATGTGCGTAGGCATGATAGATCTGAAGAAGGCAATGACTAGGATCACGGAACTGGAGGAGGAACTCAAGGCTACATGTGAAGATTATGAGGAGGAAATCGTCGTACTGGTGGAGAATAATGTTGACCTGATTAAGAAGATCGGAATATTCATGGGAGACCCCACACCAGTAGAAGAAGACGAAGAACCCAAGGAGATTCGCCCGGAGGACTACATCA
>NC_053028.1:254092965-254114032 GCF_003073215.2 Triticum urartu | reverse complement strand
AGACATGGGACGAAGGAGGTGCCCAAAACCACCTTTGGAAGGATTGCTTCATTATGCAGGAGTTCAAGAATTCTAATGCTTTCCGGTATGATCACGGCCGGCGGTGGCTCAGGATCCGGCCGGGTTACGGTGGAGGAAAGTTCCGGTTCAGGATTTAATGGTAATCCGGGCGGACATAATAATCAAAATAATCAGAACAACCAGGGTGGTTACAACCAACAGCAGCAACAGTCAGGTTACCAGAGCAACCCAAAGCAGTTGAATAGTGGGCAGTACCATGTCTTCACCACTAGCTTGGACAAGCGAGACCGGAAGGTTCAGAGGCGGGCAGTCAACTCTGTTGAACCGGCCGTGCCCCGTTATCTACGCTGGTCTGAACAGCCAATCATATGGAGCAGAGAGGATCACCCTCCCCAGGTTGATAATCCGGGTCAGTTGGCTCTGGTGGTGGCGCCTCAGGTGGGAGGTTACAAGTTCACCAAAGTGCTCATGGATGGAGGGAGCAGCATTAATATCTTGTACTATGAGACCTTCCGTCGTATGGGACTAACAGATAAAAATCTCAAACCGTCTAATACGGTGTTCCACGGTGTGGTACCTGGCAAGTCAGCATATCCTGTTGGTAAGATAGCTCTGGAAGTGGCCTTTGGAGATGATCATGATTCCAGGTCGGGAAACATTGACGTTTGAAGTGGTGAAAATCCAAAGTCCATATCACGCCCTGTTTGGGCGACCGGCCTACGCCAAGTTTATGGCACGGCCCTGTTATGTGTATTTGCAGCTCAAGATGCCGGGTCACAAGGGGACAATAACGGTTCACGGAAGCCGTAAAATCGCTTTGGAGTGCGAGGAAGGAGATGCGGCCTACGCAGAGTCGGTTTGTGCCACCGAGGAGCTGAAGTATTATAAGGACAATGTTGATCCGGCGGACATGACTCCATTAAAGAAGCCAACTACGGAGCATGATCCGGCCCTGAAGTTCAAATCGGCAGCAGAAACTAAGCTTGTTGACTTCGTACCTGGCGATTCGTCCAAGCAGTTCAGCATCAGTGCCAACTTGGATCCGAAATAGGAAAGCGCGCTCATCGAGTTCATCCGTGAGAATCGGGACATTTTTGCATGGAAGCCCTCTGACATGCCAGGTGTACCGAGGCAACTCGCTGAGCACACACTTAATGTGGATCCTAAATACAAACCGGTGAAACAGTTCCTCCGCCGGTTTAACGAAGAAAGACGCAAGGCATTGGAGAAGAGGTAGCCAGGCTCTTAGCAGCTGGTTTTATTGTTGAAGTTTTTCACCCTGAGTGGCTTGCCAATCCGGTGCTGAGTCCTTAAGAAAAACGGCACCTGGCGCATGTGTGTGGATTACACAGATCTTAATAAGGCTTGTCCAGTAGATCCTTTTGCCCTCCCCCGTATTGATCAAATTATTGATGCTACGGCGGGTTGTGAGCGTTTAAGTTTTTTGGATGCATATTCTGGCTATCATCAGATCAAAATGGCAGTTAAGGACCAGGAGAAGACGACATTCATAACTCCCTTTGGAGCCTTCTGCTATGTGTCTATGCCCTTTGGGCTCAAGAGTGCCCAGGCAACTTATCAACGGTGTGTACAAAATTGTCTTCACAAGCAGATTGGCCGTAATGTACATGCTTACGTGGATGATATCGTGGTTAAATCCAGGGAGAAGGAGACTCTGGTTGATGATTTGAAGGAAACCTTTGATAACCTGAAGGACGTACAAGATGATGCTTAATCCGGACAAGTGTGTCTTTGGTGTACCGGCAGGCAAGTTATTGGGTTTTCTGGTGTCCAACAGGGGAATTGAGGCTAATCCGGAGAAGATCACAGCCATCACCTCCCTGGCTAAACCGAAGTGTATCAATGATGTTCAACGCCTGGCAGGCCGGATTGCCGCGTTAAGCCGGTTTATCAGCCGCCTTGGTGAGAAGGCAATCCCTTTGTATCAGATGTTGAAGAAGACGGATCAGTTCGTCTGGAGTTCCGCTGCTGATGAAGCATTTGAGGACTTAAAGCGGCAATTGGCCAATCCGCCTGTGCTCGCCGCTCCCATTGACAAGGAGCCGTTACTGCTATATGTTGCTGCTAATGCTCGTGCGGTCAGCGTGGCTATTGTGGTGGAGCGAAAGGAGGCAGGTAAGGAGCATCCGGTTCAACGTCCGGTCTATTATATCAGCGAGGTACTCATTGAGTCCAAGCAAAGGTATCCGCATTGGCAGAAGCTGGTGTACGGAGTTTTTATGGCAAGCCGGAAGCTTAAGCAATACTTCCAAGGGCACCCAATTACGGTGGTCAGTTCTGCTCCTTTGGGGGATATCATCCAGAACCGGGAAGCGACTGGCCGGATTGCCAAGTGGGCTATAGAGCTTGGGCCGCACGGATTGAAGTATGTGCCTCGGACGGCGGTTAAGTCTCAAGCACTTGTTGATTTCATCAATGATTGGACGGAAATGCAAGCACCTGAAGAAAAGCCGGATCACACATATTGGACCATCCATTTTGACGGATCCAGGCAATTGGAAGGCTCGGGGGCTGGAGTCGTATTAACTTCCCCACGAGGTGATAAGTTTTGTTACATTCTCCGCTTAATGTTCCCTTGTACTAACAATGCAGCTGAGTATGAAGCCTTGCTCCATGGTCTCCGGATGGCTAAGGAGATGAATCTAAGTCGAGTTAAGTGCTTCGGTGACTCGGACCTCGTGGCTCAACAAGTATCTGGCACTTGGGACTCCAAGGACCCGCTCATGGCAGCATATCGTCGTGAGGTGGATATTGTTGCAGGTCATTTTAAAGGCTATCAGGTGGACCACGTGGACCGATGGAAGAATGAAGCGGCGGACGCTTTAAGCCGGCTGGGCTCTCAGCGCAAACCGGTCCCGCCCAATGTTTTTCTGGATGTGCTGCACAACCCGTCGGTCAAGATCCCTGGTGAAGCGGATTTGGCTATTCCTGATCCGGAGGCTCAATTGGTGGCAGCTCTTCATGTCATTCCGGATTGGACGCTTCCTTACCTGGCGTACATGAACCGGGGCGAGTTACCAGAGGATGAGACTCTGGCCCGACAGATAATCCGGCGGTCCAAGTCCATGACTATTGTCAATGGCGAGTTGCATCATTGCAGTGTATCAGGGGCGTTTCAACGCTGTGTGTCTCCTGAAGAAGGTGAAATTTTGCGTGAGATCCACGAAGGAGATTGTGGTCACCACGCCGGTTCAAAATCTCTGGTGGCTAAAGCATTTCGCCATGGCTTCTATTGGTTAACTGCTCATGCTGATGCGGAGGATCTGGTCAGACGATGTGATGGTTGCCAAAAGTTTTCAAGACGTGCTCATGTGCCGGCTCAAGAATTGAGAATGATTCCAATTACTTGGCCGTTTGCGACTTGGGGGCTGGATATGGTTGGGCCTTTCAAAAGGTCCAAAGATAAGAAGACCCACCTCCTGGTGGCGGTTGACAAGTTTACAAAGTGAAAGGAGGCAGAACCTGTTAGCAAGTGTGATGCGGCCACGGCGGTTCAGTTCATCAAAAAAGTGATTTTCCGGTTTGGCTTTCCACACAGTATCATCACAGATAATGGTACCAATTTGTCCAAGGGTGCCATGAAGGAGTTCTGCGAACGGGAGCACATCCGGCTTGACGTTTCATCAGTGGCACACCCACAGTCCAATGGTCAAGCAGAAAGGGCTAATCAAGAGATCTTGAGAGGCATCAAGCCCCGGCTTATGGTTCCTTTGCAGAGAACGCCGGGTTGTTGGGTAGAAGAGTTACCATCTGTGTTATGGAGCATCAATACTACACCCAACAGATCAACAGGATACACGCCGTTCTTCATGGTCTACGGAGCGGAGGCGGTTCTCCCCAAGTGATATCCGTCATGACTCACCTCGTGTGGCGGCTTATGTTGAAGCGGACAACGAGACAGCACGGCAAGACGCTTTGGACCTGTTGGATGAAGAACGTGACATAGCAGCCGCCCGCTCGGCGATTTACCAACAGGATCTTCGTCGTTATCACAGTCGCCGAGTCAGAACCAGAGCCTTTCAGGAAGGAGATTTGGTGCTTCGGCTCATCCAAGACCAGACTGATATGCATAAGCTATCCCCACCTTGGGAGGGACCTTTCGTGGTCAGCAAGAATCTGCACAACGGGTCATACTATCTGATCGATATTCGAGAGCATAAAGACTCACGTACATCAGAAGAGACCAACAGGCCGTGGAACATAGCTCATCTTCGGCCTTACTATACCTGAGCCATTGGCTCTACTTATGTACATATTACGACATGTATATATTATGATTAAATATAATAAACCGGAACCTCAGCTAAAGCGGGGTATCTGTTCTTTTACATCATGTGTGGTTACACGGAGTTGTTCTAAAGCGGCCTCCGGTTTACCCCTTGAGTTAGCTTTTCAAAAGCATCATGTTATATCACTTGGGGGCTTGGTCGTGTCCGAACCAATGCAACACCTCTTGATAGGCGAGAGCCACCAGATCACTTGGGGACTTGGTCACGTCTGAACCAGTCACGCCTCTTGATCGGCCTAAGGCCACAGAATCACTTGGGGGCTTGGTCGAACCCGAACCATTGCCACGCCTCTTGATCGGCATAAATGCCACGGTTTCATTTGGGGACCTGGCTGACTTGAACCATAGCTACACCTATCGGGAGCTTGGTCGTGTCCGACCATGGTAACGCCATCTGATCGGCTCAAATAAGCCTCTTTTTGCAAACGGTTTTATCATTGCCTTTGCTTCACAATTTTCTTTGATAGATATTTCTTTCTTTTTGTTGCGTTTTTTAAACCGACAAAATTTTAAACCGGTTCACACTGTCAATTGACGGAACACGGTCCATTTTTAATCCGGAGACTATTTGCTCGGTTTGATTTTTTGTTAACATCCTATTACGGAGTAACACGGTGTTTTATAACCGGCACGGTTTACATGGTAAACCGGCATTATATATATACAGGAGCTGCTATCTCCTCCAAGTGTGGGTTTATAAACCTCCGCTTCAAGATTGGCTAAGCCAACTTCATGCCCAACGATGGCAGGTATTATGTATCTCAAAGATTTGATCATATGCTTAAATTTCAGATATTTTGATTTTATATATGCAGACATCATACTCCGCCTGACGGTACAACCGCGGTGGCACTTTAAGATTTTTTATGTTGCAGAAAATACTTTGGAAAGTTCATCACCCAAAGGAAGCACAAGTTGCAGTGGTTATGCACGAAGGCATATTAAGATCAAGAGTATCAGCTAGCCTATTACAAGGCAACACGGTGCCCAAAACAAGATCATTGTTTTTCAAAGGAGAAGCAGTTTAAACCGGCTTCCGGTTCAAGCTTGGTCACCAGCCTGGCCTGATGGTTGTGGGTCATCCCGCGCCCGCTTCAACTTCAGTTTCTCTACCCAGCGGCTGGAAATCAACAGTTGTCCAGTCGATTCCCATTAATGCTCGAAAGACAGCTTCATCATGGATCAGCAACGACGGTTCAATATCGGGAGCGTAAGTATGCTTACGGATTGGAGGGATAAGATTTTCCGCTTCATGAATTGGTGCAGCTACTCGCTTGTTTTGATTGTCATATTGGGCTTGATAATGAGACAAGTCTGCTTCTTCAGCCAATTGACAAGCTAGCGGACGCACCTCCCGGTTTATTGCTCGCAGATCCGCTTCACTAAACTCTGACCGTCTTCCTTCAAGCTGGGATAGCCCTGAGCCGCTTCAATAGGATCAAAATCCGGCACCCAAGCTTTTGCCCGGATTAAGGCATTGATCGCACCGGTTCGAGCAGCAGATTTCTTCAGCTCTTCAACCCGGGCAGGAAGCACCGACAGTTTCTTCAGAGTGTCCTGAATCAAAGTGGGCGCCGGCTTGTTGTGGGATGCAGTACAGATGATCCGCTGTGCACCAGTGTACAGTTGTTCGATCAACGTGTAGGCGGCTTTCAATTTCTTCCGCACATCTGACCCCAAGTGACCAATGCGTGTCCCTGAAATATCACAAAGGGTTAACAAACCGGCAGCTCTGTAAGACGGCAGAATCAATTCAGAAATCAAACCGGCTTACCAAAGATAGCAGTGGTCATGGCATGCACGTGCCGCTTTATGCTGGTCAGTTCGTCCACCACCGGTTTTAGTGCAGCCTCGGCGTCTTCTGCTCGTTTGGTTAAAGCGGATTTTTCAGTAGCCCAATCCGCCCGCTCCTTCTTGAAATCCTTCTTAAGCTGTTCCATGACGCTTAAGGCGCTGGTCAACTCCTCTTTTGCTTTTGAGGTTTCAGTCTGTTGGGACTTCAGATTTTCTTGGAGATCGGCGATTTGGGTCTCTTTTGTCTTCAGCTCAGCCTGCATACAGACAGTTATATGATTCAGCAAGCAGTGCAAGAATTGAAGCACCAACCACATAACAAGTTATGCACTTGGCGCTTGGGGGCTAATGCCTATTTGATCTTCATATTTCACTTGATTATAAAGTCCCAAGATCAATACAAGTATTCAACTTGGCACTTGGGGGCTAATGGCTATTTGCTCGAATATATTCTGATGCGGCGATCTCAATTACTTAAAGTCCCGGTTTAACTACACTAAGTTGAACCGGCCCTTGGGGGCTACATCAGCGAATTCCGAAGCATTGGGATTTATATTAGCAAGTCCCGGTTTGGATGCAGATTCTAAACCGGCCCTTGGGGGCTAGGAGAGTTAACAAGATTGAAATATCCAAACAGGAAAAAGCACATGGAAGTTACCTCAAATTTCTCTTTCATCATATTAACCAGACCAGCTTCATAGTCACGGCTGGTGTATAGCCGGTTCAGATAGCCGGAATGGAGATCTTGGGCGTTCAAAGCGGCATAAGTTGTCAGATCGGCATTCCATTTTCCCTTGCCAATGGCAGCAAATTCTTCCTTGCCAGTGTGTCTGGATAAAGCAACGGGATTGCCTGGCTCTGTGCGACCAATGCCAGTAATGACAACCTCATCATCCTTGGCATCGCCGGTTTGCACTGGGGCCGTTGGCTTATCAGTAGGCTTTGTTGGATTGGTGGATTTCTCAATCCGGATGGGGCTTGTGGGCTGGTTGACAGGACTTGAGGTATCAATAGGCCTCTCTTCAGCAATAAGATCATCATCTCGCTGCGGTGGATCATTGGGTATATCTTCAGGAATAGCCGCTTCAAGATCTGGTGTTTTGCCCGGTTCAGGGACGGCATCCTCCTCGGCCGCTTTATCCAGGCGAGCCTTCTTGCTCGGCCTAGGCTTGGCCCTGAAAGGAATAACAAAGTCAAATACAGCATATGTTCCAAGGTGATGTACCGGAAATATTATGATAAGTATAGCTTACCCAAGCACCGTTTTGAGCGGTGGCAGCTGAGTAGCCGATGACTCGCCAGAGGATGAGTGGGAAGTAACCTGATAATCGGAGTCAGATGGATTAAGAGGTTGACGAAAACAGCCCGCTTTAGGACAAGCACTGACAAGCAAATTAGAGACCTCTGAACGGCGTTTCCGAACCGGACTGTTCGGTAAACCGGCGGAGGTAACTACCTGGCCGCTGTGCCGGGTTGTGCGGCGAGCTTCGTGCTGTTGGGTCTTCATAAGAAATTTGGGATCCAAGTAAGCAAGAGGATGAGAAAATTTAACTTCCGGTTTGCCTGACGGATTTTTAGTGAAGGCAAAGGTTCTGAATCGGAAGAGAGAATAATTACCTCTGCAGCATCAGCATGGCTGGCTTCGGCATCATCCTGACAAATATCATCATCAATAAGACGCATGAAAAATAAGCCAAGTGAGTCAAGCTCTACCTCAAGGTCCGGATTATCCACATCATCATCAGGGGCCGGATCAGAAGATGCAGTGGTTTTCTTCTTGTGAGCAGGCCGTTTCACGACTTTAGTCTTTGGCCGGGTTGGTCGTTCCGGTTTGTCTGGTTTTTCTGGCTTCTCCTGTGGAAGTTTCTTGCTCCAAAACGGATCATTACCCTGTTTAAACAGACATTGATATTAAACAATGACCAGATATATCAATAACAGGTTCAGTAAAAAGAAAAATCAAATTCTTACAGCTGGCGGTTTGTTGGTGGCACAGAAGGGAAGCAGGCCGGTTCGAGCACAGACGTGTTCCGGTTCATTCAGCATTTTATTCACAGCCTCTGTGATTTCTTCGTCGGTGAGCTGGATGTTAGCATGTCGCAGTGGGTCGTCAACACTGCAGTATACTCGCACATTAACCGGAGCGCTGACTAAGGGGCAGTATGCTCCACGATATCCAACAGCGAGCAAGATCAACTCCTGTTAAACCATTGGCCATGAAGGCTCTGAGCTTGGACAGTTGAGGAGCGTATTTGCTTCTCTCCTTGGCAGTCAACCTTTGCGGAAAGGGGTGTGTATTGCTAAGCCGCTCCGGACGAAAGCCAGGCAAAGGATTTTCACCAGCAGGGGAGGTGTCTTTGCAATAGAACCATGTTTGATTCCACTCTTTGGGGTGGCTGTGCAGCTTGGCGTGAGGGTATGTGACCTCTTTCCTTTTCTGAATCGCCACACCGCCCAATTCCGTATTGGAACCGTCAGAAAACTCAGTACGGCGGTTTAGATGGAAACAGTCTCTGAACAACATCCATGTGGGCTCCTCTTGAAAGAACACCTCACAGAGCACTTGGAAGTGACACATGTTTGTAACAGAGTTGGGACCAGTGTCTTGTGGATGGAGTTGAAAATCGGCTAAAACGTCCCGGTAAAATTTAGAACCGGGCGGCTTAAAGCCCCGGGCTAAGTGATCTACGAAAACCGACCTCTCCTTCTTGAGGTGTGGGAGGACATTCTTTGCCAGGGGCTCTCCAATGGATGGTGTTTTTGCTGCCTAAAGCGCCGATCAGGACTAAATTGTTCAGTTGAGTCTCTGTGACGCGAGAAGGAACCCAGTTGCACTCATATACTTGCTTGGCCATGATGAAATCTACAAGATAGGTGATTCCGGTTCAAGAATGAATTGATTAAAGTGCACTGGTATGTACAATGTTAAACCGGAGACAACTCTATCTAAACCGGAGTTTTATGAAGCAACAGCATCTGGCGGTTCAACAAGGGGACTAATGGTATATACCGGTTTGGCAATTTTTCTACAAAGTTAAACCGCCGGATCTAAGCATTGAAACAGTTGAGATTGCGGATGGATAAGTGTACAGAAACAGATTTCACAAGATTTCTCTACAGCGACGGATCTGAAGCAAGTTCAGAAAAGAAGGAAAATATTCAAGGTTCAAAAAAGAACAGTACCGAATCAATGGGCAGAGATACAGGTAGATCTATGGTCTTGAGCATATAAGTAAAGGCGGATGCTAAGAACTACCGCTACACAGAGCAAAGGTTCACAGGTTCATCTAAGATCTATCATATGAGTACGAAGCAGACGATGAACACTGAAGAACTTGGAAACCCTAGAACGGATCTACGGGGGAAAAGGTGAAGAACTCACCGGAGCTGAGGAAGAAACAGAAGGTCCGCGATGCTCTGGTACAATCAGGGTGATGCAGCGGCCAAGGTTGGAGCAGAGGTCGTCGACGGCGGCGGAGCTCCGAAGCTGGATGACGCGGGGAAGACGAAGCAGAAGGGCACGAAGGGGAAAAAGAAATGACCCTTCGGTCCTATTTATAAGGCAAGGGACAGGTGTCAGGCGCGAAAATCAAGGGACCGTGGGTTTGGAAACGAAGTTGTCGCCTTAATTGTCGCAGACCTATTAAAAAAAAAAAGGGGGGGTATCATGGTTAAGGTTCTTTATAACAGGTGACGTCACGCCGGTTTACAACGACCAGAGAAGATGACATCACGTGGTTCAACAAACTACAAGAAGATATTGAAGATGAAGATTTTTGCTAAGGATTGACATGAACCTATTCAAATCAATCTGGGGCCTAATGTTGGGGATATCACTACTGGGCGTAAACCGGCCTATCTGGGCCGGGTTAACTTCGTCAGTAGTTAAGTATGTTAAAGCCCAAGAAGGCAGATGAGGGCTCAAGGCCCATAGTCGGTTCAAGGCCTGTAGCCATAAACCGGCGTTGGTATTTAACTTGTATTGTAAGTTAGGAATAAGTAGAGACCAAACCGGACACATCTATGAGCCGGTATTGGGACTCTGTGAACCGACGGGCGTCACCCGTGTATATAAGGGGACGACCCGGCGGCGGTTCAAGGACAACAGACAACAACTCGAGACTTAGGTGAAGCTTGTTTGCTCCCTAGTCATCGAAACCCCATCAATTCCATCACAACTAGACGTAGGCTTTTACCTTCATCGAAGGGGCCGAACTAGTATAAACTCTCTTGCGTCCCTGTGTCCGCTTTAACCCCTTCAAGCTAACCCGTCACGATGGCTCCACGACTAAGTCCTTTCTCTAGGACATCTGCCGTGACAAAACCATGACAAGCGCATAAGATCGAAGATGATCCAAGTAGAACACTTTAAGTGGATCCATAACAATAGATTTTTAGCAAGCAAAGATGCAAAACAAATAGAAGGCACATGGAAACACAAAGAAAGATACACATAGGAAGAAGGAGAACGGAAAAGGAGGGGGAATAAAACGGCAAGGGTGAAGTGAGGGAGAGGAAAACGAGAGGCAAATGGAAAATAATGTAATGCGAGGGATAAGAGTTTGCGATGGGTACTTGGTATGTCTTGACTTGTGCGTAGACTCCCCGGCAACGGCGCCAGAAATCCTTCTTGCTACCTCTTGAGCACTGCGTTGGTTTTCCCTTGAAGAGGAAAGGGTGATGCAGCAAAGTAGCGTAAGTATTTCCCTCAGTTTTTGAGAACCAAGGTATCAATCCAGTAGGAGGCCACATGCAAGTCCCTCGTACCTACACAAACAAATAAGAACCTCGCAACCAACGCGATAAAGGGGTTGTCAATCCCTTCACGGTCACTTACGAGAGTGAGATCTGATAGAGATAAAAATAAAAGATAAATATACTTTTGGTATTTTTATAATATAGATTGAAAGTAAATAGAAATTGGAAACTTATATGATAAAAGATAGACCCGGGGGCCATAGGTTTCACTAGTGGCTTCTCTCAAGATAGCATAAGTATTACGGTGGGTGAACAAATTACTGTCGAGCAATTGATAGAAAAGCGAATAATTATGAGAATATCTAGGCATGATCATGTATATAGGCATCACGTCCGTGACAAGTAGACCGACTCCTGCCTGCATCTACTACTATTACTCCACACATCGACCGCTATCCAGCATGCATCTAGAGTATTAAGTTCATAAGAACAGAGTAACGCATTAGGTAAGATGACATGATGTAGAGGGATAAACTCAAGCAATATGATATAAACCCCATCTTTTTATCCTCGATGGCAACAATACAATACGTGTCGTTTCCCTTTCTGTCACTGGGATCGAGCACCACAAGATTGAACCCAAAGCTAAGCACTTCTCCCATTGCAAGAAAGATCAATCTAGTAGGCCAAACCAAACTGATAATTCGAAGAGACTTGCAAAGATAACCAATCATACATAAAAGATTTCAGAGAAGAATCAAATATTGTTCATAGATAGACTTGATCATAAACCCACAATTCATCGGATCTCGACAAACACACCACAAAAAGAGTTACATCGAATAGATCTCCAAGAAGATCGAGGAGAACTTTGTATTGAGATCCAAAGAGAGAGAAGAAGCCATCTAGCTAATAACTATGGACCCGAAGGTCTGAAGTAAACTACTCACACATCACCGGAGAGGCCATGGAGTTGATGTAGAGGCCCTCCGTGATCGATGCCCCCTCGCGGAGCTCCAGAAAAGGCCCCAAGATGGGATCTCTTGGGTACAGAAGGTTGCAGCGGTGGAAATAGGGTTTCGTGGTGCTCCTGGTGTTTTTAGGGTATATGAGTATATATAGGAGGAAGAAGTAGGTCGGTTGAGCCATGAGGGGCCCATGAGGGGGGAGGGCACGCCCAGGGGGGTAGGCGCGCCCCTGCCTCGTGGACTCCTCGTTTGTTTCTTGACATCCACTCCAAGTCCTCTGGATCACGTTTGTTCCAAAAATAACTCTCCCGAAGGTTTCATTCCGTTTGGATTCCGTTTGATATTCCTTTTTTGCGAAACACTGAAATAGGCAAAAAAACAGCAATTTGCACTGGGCCTTGGGTTAGTAGGTTAGTCCCAAAAATAATATAAAGTGTGAAATAAATCCCATTAACATCCAAAACAGATAATATAATAGCATGGAACAATCAAAAATTATAGATACGTTGGAGACGTATCACCCCCAGATCTTGGAGGAGCACCTCGCCATCGAGGCCACCGTTGACACCTCGCTGCGCCGAGCCACGACGCGGTTGGCTACTTTAAACGACAGTTCGTGGCATTTTCTCGAGGCCACTGTCGGTGCCTTCGATGAAGACTACGAGGTGTTTTCTCAGTGTGCACGTGCTTACCTCATCTCGAGAGCCAGCAGGTTGGTGCCCGGAGCGGCTCAGGCAACTCACCACTACAATGAGGGCACCCATGATGCAGAGGCCTCGCCCTCTTCCATGTCCAAGGAGCCAATCGTATCGATATCTCCGACAATGAGGAGTAGCTTGTCTTATTAGCTCACTATAAGGACCCATGTTCAGTTTGCTAGCTACTGCCTTTCCTTAACAAATTCTAGTGAATTGTGCTATCTACTTTTACCATGCAATCTTCTGCTATAGTGTATATGTTCTATATGTCATGCAATGTGGTGTTCAATTAACTGCTTGGTTCAATTCTGCAAATGTGATGTTCAATTCTTTAGGGTGCAATATTTCCAAGTTGTTAAGCATGCTTGGTTTGGTTAACTGTCTGATCTTCTATTAGGAGTATGTTATATTGTTCAATTGGTGTTTAGTTAACTGCTTGGTTCATTTGTTGTGGCTTGGTTCACTTGTTGTGGTGTTTAGTTAACTGCTTGGTTCAATTCTGCAATGCGATGTTCAATTGTTGTGGCTGCATTCTGTTATTGTATACCATGTGAGGAATAAATCGAATTTGGCTGTACTAAATACATGAGAAACAAATACAATTGCTATATTTCCAAGTTGTTAAGCATGCTTGGTTTGGTTAACTGTCTGATCTTCTATTAGGAGTATGTTATATTGTGCAATGTGGTGCTCAGTTAACGTTTGGTTCATTTGTTGTGGTGTTTAGTTAACTGCTTGGTTCAATTCTGCAATGCGATGTTCAATTGTTGTGGTTGCATTTCTTATTGTATACCATGTGAGGAATAAATCGAATTTGGCTGCACTTAATACATGAGAAACATATACAAGTGCTATATTTCCTAGTTCTTAATCATGCTTGGTTTGGATAAATGGGTTTTCCATGTGGCTTGAATTAATCTGATGAATCTGCAATGTGCTTATTTTTCATCAACATATTTTACTGATAGCATGCGAACCCTTACTTAACCTGATGACTAACTACCTTATATGTGTTGCAGGGAAACAATGGGAAGCACTGAGGTTTACAAGATGGTACTAACTATTATACCTTGCCTTTTTGTATTCCTTTGCCCCATTTCCAATATAGAGAAGATATTTATGCACATCCTTGTTTTCAGGCTTCACTGATGATTACCTCTCAAACCACCTCTGTGGTCAGGAGGCGAGGAAAGTTTTCATACAACACCCACGGTTCAATATTGAAGTGTTCCTGAAGAGGTCGAAGGATGGACGGTCAATCATCCACAGGCACTGGCCTAAAGTTGCAAAGACCTTCAACATGAATGAAGGCTCAATATTCGCCTTCCGCTTCAGCAGTTTTCCAGATGAGATGCATCTCTCTATGTACCGTCTATGATGCTAATTTCGAAAGGTTCTAGATGTTGCATGTGAAACTTGCTGCTGGTGCAGTTGTGTAATGGGGTAGCTGAGTGCTGAAGCTATATCATGTTGTACTCCGATGTATTTCAATTATGAAATCATGCTTCCTTAATATGGAAATGGAATATATTATGTGCTTAATATGAATGTCAATTAGATTAGTAAATGGATTATTAATAATAGGGCAATTAGCCGCTAATTGGCCAATTAGCTTGCTAATTGGGTTTTCCTATTGCAAACGGTTAATGAGAAAACACCGTGGGCGATGACCTCAGGCAATGCACAGTTTCTAGGAATAAACCGTGTTGGATCAATGAACAATCACACACGACATTCTCTTCAAAACTGTTTGCGTTACGCCACCTTGCGCAAACGTTTTCCTTGAGTGACTGTGTGGGATGTATATACGAACAAAACGTTTAGCGGTGACTGACTGTGTGGGATGTACTTATTAACCGGAAATGATTTCGCCTGTATAATTGTATTTTTAGCACTACTGTACGTATTTCTGTATTTGAGTGCTCGCCGGTCGCACACGGACCTCATTTTGCCGAGCGTGTGTGCCAGGTACGGCATATCCCCAACGGTTTCTGGGTCGTGTGGGAAGGACCCCCCTATCGCCCACACTCACTTGGCGATGGTTCCGAATGCCCGTCACGGAAAGGGGTTAAAAACTGTTTGTTAGGACCGACGCGTACCCGTGCAGTGATGTGCCATTACCGAGAGGGCCCAGAGATACCTCTCTGATACACAGAGTGACAAATCCTAATCTCGATCTATGCCAACTCAACAAACACCATCGGAGACACCTGTAGAGCATCTTTATAATCACCTAGTTACATTGTGACGTTTGATAGCACACAAGGTGTTCCTCCGGTATTCAATAGTTGCATAATCTCATAGTCTGAGGAACATGTATAAGTCATGAAGAAAGCAATAGCAAAAAAACTAAACGATCATTATGCTAACTAACGGATGGGTCTTGTCCATCACATCATTCTCTAATGATGTGATCACGTTCATCAAATGACAACACATGTCTGTGGTTAGGAAACTTAACCATCTTTGATTAACGAGCTAGTCTAGTAGAGGCATACTAGGGACGTTCTATTTGTCTATGTATTCACACATGTACTAAGTTTCCCGTTAATACAATTCTAGCATGAACAAAAACATTTATCATGATATAAGGAAATATAAATAACAACTTTACTATTGTCTCTAGGGCATATTTCCTTCAAACCTGGATTAAACAATGGCGTGATGAGTGTAAAAACACACTTATCAACCGCCCCAAACTTAAACCTTGATCGTCCTTGAGCAACAAAGAGTGAAACCCAAACCGTAAGGAACTTGGTTGCTTAAACCAAAATAACGAGAAGGTTTTGGTTCACTTGTGATCGATACGTCTAGATAGCCCTGCGCTTCTTTACCGAAAACTTAGTATAGTTGTAGCGGTAGCTGTTGGGTTACCGTAGTAATTTCAAAAAATTTCCTACGCACATGCAAGATCATGGTGATGCATAGCAACGAGGGGAGTGTGATCTACGTACCCTTGTAGATCGACAACGGAAGCGTTTGGTTGATGTAGTCGTACGTCTTCACGGCCCGACCGATCAAGCACCGAAACTACGGCACCTCCGAGTTTTAGCACACGTTCAGCTCGATGACGATCCCCGGACTCCGATCCAGCAAAGTGTCGGGGAAGAGTTCCGTCAGCACGACGGCGTGGTGACGATCTTGATGTACTACTGCGCAGGGCTTCGCCTAAGCACCGCTACAATATTATCGAGGACTATGGTGGCTGGGGGCGCCGCACACGGCTAAGAATAAGATCACGTGGATCAACTTGTGTCTCTCTGGGGTGCCCCTGCCTCCGTATATAAAGGACCAAGAGGGGGAGGCCGGCCGGCCACATAGGGCGCGCCAGGAGGAGTCCTACTCCCACCGGGAGTAGGATTCCCCCCTTTTCCTAGTTGGAATAGGATTCGGGAGGGGGAAAGAGGAGAGAGAGAAGGAAGGGGGGGGGGGCGCCGCCCCCTCTCCTTGTCCTATTCGGACTAGGGGGGAGGGGCGCGTGGCCCAGCCCTGGCCACCTCTCCTCTCTTCCACTAAAGCCCACTAAGGCCCATATACCTCCCGGGGGGTTCCGGTAACCTCCCGGTACTCCGGTAAAATCCTGATTTCACCCGGAACACTTCGATTACTCAAATATAGGCTTCCAATATATCAATCTTTATGTCTCGACCATTTCGAGACTCCTCTCATGTTCGATGATCACATCCGGGGTCCGAACAACTTCGGTACATCAAAATGCATAAACTCATAATATAACTGTCATCGAAACCTTAAGCGTGCGGACCCTACGGGTTCGAGAACAATGTAGACATGACCGAGACACGTCTTCGGTCAATAACCAATAGCGGAACCTGGATGCTCATATTGGCTCCTACATATTCTACGAAGATCTTTATCGGTCAGACCGCATAACAACATACTTTGTTCCCTTTGTCATCGGTATGTTACTTGCCCGAGATTCGATCGTCGGTATCCAATACCTAGTTCAATCTCGTTACCGGCAAGTCTCTTTACTCGTTCTGTAATACATCATCCCGCAACTAACTCATTAGTTGCAGTGCTTGCAAGGCTTAAGTGATGTGCATTACCGAGAGGGCCCAGAGATACCTCTCCGACAATCGGAGTGACAAATCCTAATCTCGAAATACGCCAACCCAACATGTACCTTTGGAGACACCTGTAGAGCTCCTTTATAATCACCCAGTTACAGTTGTGACGTTTGGTAGCACACAAGTGTTCCTCCGGTAAACGGGAGTTGCATAATCTCATAGTCATAGGAACATGTATAAGTCATGAAGAAAGCAATAGCAACATACTAAACGATCGGGTGCTAAGCTAATGGAATGGGTCATGTCAATCAGATCATTCACTTAATGATGTGATCCCGTTAATCAAATAACAACTCCTTGTTCATGGTTAGGAAACATAACCATCTTTGATTAACGAGCTAGTCAAGTAGAGGCATACTAGTGACACTTTGTTTGTCTATGTATTCACACATGTATTATGTTTCCGGTTAATACAATTCTAGCATGAATAATAAACATTTATCATGATATAAGGAAATAAATAATAACTTTATTATTGCCTCTAGGGCATATTTCCTTCAGTCTCCCACTTGCACTAGAGTCAATAATCTAGATTACACATAATGATTCTAACACCCATGGAGCCTTGGTGCTGATCATGTTTTGCTCGTGGAAGAGGCTTAGTCAACGGGTCTGCAACATTCAGATCCGTATGTATCTTGCAAATCTCTATGTCTCCCACCTAGACTAGATCCCGGATGGAATTGAAGCGTCTCTTGATGTGCTTGGTTCTCTTGTGAAATCTGGATTCCTTTGCCAAGGCAATTGCACCAGTATTGTCACAAAAGATTTTCATTGGACCCGATGCACTAGGTATGACACCTAGATCGGATATGAACTCCTTCATCCAGACTCCTTCATTTGCTGCTTCCGAAGCAGCTATGTACTCCGCTTCACATGTAGATCCCGCTACAACGCTTTGTTTAGAACTGCACCAACTGACAGCTCCACCGTTTAATGTAAACACGTATCCGGTTTGCGATTTAGAATCGTCCGGATCAGTGTCAAAGCTTGCATCAACGTAACCTTTTACGATGAGCTCTTTGTCACCTCCATATATGAGAAACATATCCTTAGTCCTTTTCAGGTATTTCAGGATGTTCTTGACCGCTGTCCAGTGATCCACTCCTGGATTACTTTGGTACCTCCCTGCTAGACTTATAGCAAGGCACACATCAGGTCTGGTACACAGCATTGCATACATGATAGAGCCTATGGCTGAAGCATAGGGAACATCTTTCATATTCTCTCTATCTTCTGCAGTGGTCGGGCATTGAGTCTTACTCAACTTCACACCTTGTAACACAGGCAAGAACCCTTTCTTTGCTTGATCCATTTTGAACTTCTTTCAAAACTTTGTCAAGGTATGTGGTTTGTGAAAGTCCAATTAAGCGTCTTGATCTATCTCTATAGATCTTAATGCCTAATATGTAAGCAGCTTCACCGAGGTCTTTCATTGAAAAACTCTTATTCAAGTATCCCTTTATGCTATCCAGAAATTCTACATCATTTCCAATTAGTAATATGTCATCCACATATAATATCAGAAATGCTACAGAGCTCCCACTCACTTTCTTGTAAATACAGGCTTCTCCAAAAGTCTGTATAAAACCAAATGCTTTGATCACACTATCAAAGCGTTTATTCCAACTCCGAGAGGCTTGCACCAGTCCATAAATGGATCGCTGGAGCTTGCACACTTTGTTAGCTCCCTTTGGATCGACAAAACCTTCTGGTTGCATCATATACAACTCTTCTTCCAGAAATCCATTCAGGAATGCAGTTTTGACATCCATTTGCCAAATTTCATAATCATAAAATATGGCAATTGCTAACATGATTCGGACAGACTTAAGCATCGCTACGGGTGAGAAGGTCTCATCGTAGTCAATCCCTTGAACTTGTCGAAAACCATTCGCAACAAGTCGAGCTTTATAGACAGTAACATTACCGTCAGCGCCAGTCTTCTTCTTGAAGATCCATTTATTCTCAATGGCTTGCCGATCATTGGGCAAGTGAACCAAAGTCCCCACTTTGTTCTCATACATGGATCCCATCTCAGATTTCATTGCCTCAAGCCATTTTGCGGAATCTGGGCTCACCATTGCTTCTTCATAGTTCGTAGGTTCGTCATGGTCTACGAGGTTCAATACCACTCTGGTGCGGATCTCACTATGGTTGACCTACGAGGTTCAGTAACAACTTGATCTGAAGTTTCATGATCATCATCATTAACTTCCTCGCTAATTGGTATAGACGTCACAGGAACCGCTTTCTGTGATGAACTACTTTCCAATTAGGGAGCAGATGCAATTACCTCATCAAGTTCTACTTTCCTCCCACTCACTTCTTTCGAGAGAAACTCCTTCTCTAGAAAGGATCCATTATTAGTAATGAATGTCTTGCCTTCGGATCTGTGATAGAAGGTGTACCCAACAGTATCCTTTGGGTATCCTATGAAGACACATTTCTCCGATTTGGGTTCGAGCTTATCAGGTTGAAGTTTTTTCACATAAGCATCGCAGCCCCAAACTTTAAGAAACGACAACTTTGGTTTCTTGCCAAACCACAGTTCATAAGGCGTCGTCTCAACGGATTTCGATGGTGCCCTATTTAACGTGAATGCAGCCGTCTCTAAAGCATAACCCCAAACGATAGCGGTAAATCAGTAAGAGACATCATTGATCGCACCATATCTAGTAAAGTACGATTACGACATTTAGGACACACCATACGCTGTGGTGTTCCGGGGTTGGCGGTGAGTTGCGAAACTATTCCACAATTTTCAAATGTAAACCAAACTCGTAACTCAAATATTCTTCCTCCACGATCAGATCATAGAAATTTTATTTTCTTTGTTACGATGATTTTCCAACTTCACTCTGAAATTCTTTGAAACTTTCAATGTTTCAGACTTATGTTTCATTACGTAGATATACCCATATCTGCTTAATCATCTGTGAAGGTGAGAAAATAACGATATCCGCCACGAGCCTCAATATTCATCGGACCACATACATCTGTATGTATGATTTCCAACAAATCTGTTGCTCTCTCCATAGGTACCGGAGAACGGCGTTTTAGTCATCTTGCCCATGAGGCATGGTTCGCAAGTACCAAGTGATTCATAATCAAGTGGTTCCAAAAGTCCATCAGTATGGAGTTTCTTCATGCATTTTATACCGATATGACCTAAATGGCAGTGCCACAAATAAGTTGCACTATCATTATTAACTCTGCATCTTTTGGCTTCAACACTATGAATATGTGTATCACTACTATCGAGATTCATCAAAAATAGACCACTCTTTAAGGGTGCATGACCATAAAAGATATTACTCATATAAATAGAACAACCATTATTCTCTGATTTAAATGAATAACCGTCTCGCATCAAACCAAGATCCAGATATAATGTTCATGCTTAATCGCTGGCACACCAAATAACAATTATCTTAGGTCTAATATTAATCCCGAAGTAGATGTAGAGTAGCGTGCCGACTGCGATCACATCGACTTTTGGAAAACCGTTTCCACGCGCATCGTCACCTCGTCCTTAGCCATCTCGCTTAATCCGTAGTCCCTGTTTCGAGTTGCAAATATTAGCAACAGAACCAGTATCCAAATACCCAGGTGCTACTGCGAGCACTAGTAAGGTACACATCAATAACATGTATATCACATATACCTTTGTTCACCTTGCCATCCTTCTTATCCGCCAAATACTTGGGGCAGTTCCGCTCCAGTGACCAGTCTGCTTGCAAGTAAGAAGCACTCAGTTTCAGGCTTAGGTCCAGGTTTTGGGTTTCTTCTCTTGAGCAGCAACTTGCTTGCCATTCTTTTCTTGAAGTTCCCCTTCTTCTTCCCTTTGCCCTTTTTCTTGAAACTAGTGGTCTTTTTACCATCAACACTTGATGCTCCTTTTTGATTTCTACCTCCGCAGCTTTCAGCATTGCGAAGAGCTCGGGAATAGTCTTATTCATCCCTTGCATATTATAGTTCATCACGAAGCTCTTGTAGCTTGTGCAGTGATTGGAGAATTCTGTCAGACGCAATCATCTGGAAGATAACTCCAATTGAATCAAGTGATTATTATACCAGACATTTTGAGTATATTGCTCACTGACAGAACTATTCTCCTCCATCTTGCAGCTATAGAACTTATTAGAGACTTCATATCTCTCAATCCAGGCATTTGCTTGAAATATTAACTTCAACTCCTGTAACATCTCATATGCTCCATGACGTTCAAAACGTCGTTGAAGTCCCGATTCTAAGCCATAAAGCATGGCACACTGAACTATCGAGTAGTCATCAGCTTTGCTTTGCCAGACGTTCATAACATCTGGTTCAGCTCATGCAGCAGGTTTGGCACCTAGCGGTGCTTCCAGGACATAGTTCTTTTGTGCAGCAATGAGGATAATCCTCAAGTTACGGACCCAGTCTGTGTAATTGCTACCATCATCTTTCAACTTTGCTTTCTCAAGGAACGCCTTGAAAATTCCACACCGC
>NC_053028.1:254065441-254091965 GCF_003073215.2 Triticum urartu | reverse complement strand
TTGATAAAGCTAAGGTTGATGCTATTGAAAAGATGCCATGTCCCAAGGACATCAAAGGTATAAGAAGTTTCCTTTGTCACACCGGTTTTTATAGGAGGTTCATTAAGGACTTATCAAAAATTTCTCGGCCTTTGACTAATTTATTACAAAAAGATATACCATTTGTTTTTGATGATGATTTTGTAGAAGCCTTTGAAATACTCAAGAAAGCATTAATCTCTACACCTATTGTTCAGCCACCTGATTGGAATTTACCTTTTGAAATAATGTGTGATGCTAGTGATTATGATGTAGGTGATGTTCTAGGGCGAAGAGTTGATAAGAAATTAAATGTTATTCAATATGCTAGTAAAACTCTAGACAATGCACAGAGAAATTATGCTACAACTGAAAAAGAATTCTTAGCAGTTGTATTTGCTTGTGATAAGTTCAGACCTTATATTGTTGATTCTAAAGTAACTATTCACACTGATCATGCTGCTATTAAATATCTTATGGGAAAGAAAGATGCTAAACCTAGACTTATTAGATGGGTTCTTTTGCTACAAGAATTTGATTTGCATATTATTGATAGAAAGGGAGCTGAGAACCCCGTTGAAGATAACTTGTCTAGGTTAGAAAATGTTCTAGATGACCCACTATCTATTGATGATAGCTTTCCTGATGAACAATTAAATGTCATAAACGCTTCTCATACTGCTCCATGGCATGCTGATTATGCTAATTATATTGTTGCTTAATTTATACCACCTAGTTTCACATACCAGCAAAAGAAAAAGTTTTTCTATGATTTAAGACATTACTTTTGGGATGACCCACATCTCTATAAAGAAGGAGTAGATGGTGTTATTAGGTGTTGTGTACCTGAGCATGAATAGGAACAAATCCTACGCAAGTGTCACTCCGAAGCTTATGGAGGACACCACACTGGAGATAGAACTGCACATAAGGTATTGCAATCCGGTTTTTATTGGCCTACTCTCTTCAAGGATGCCCGTAAGTTTGTTGTATCTTGTGATGAATGTCAAAGAATTGGTAATATTAGTAGACGTCAAGAAATGCCTATGAATTATTCACTTGTTATTGAACCATTTGATGTTTGGGGCTTTGATTATATAGGACCTTTTCCTGCCTCCAATGGATACACACATATTTTAGTTGCTGTTGATTACGTTACTAAGTGGGTAGAAGCTATTCCAACTAATAGTGCTGATCATAACACCTTTATTAAGATGCTTAAAGAAGTTATTTTCCAAGGTTTGGGGTCCCTAGATATTTAATGACTGATGGTGGTTCACATTTTATTCATGGTGCTTTCCGTAAAATGCTTGCTAAGTATGATGTTAATCATAGAATTGCATCTCCTTATCACCCACAGTCTAGTGGTCAAGTAGAATTGAGTAATAGAGAACTCAAATTAATTTTGCAAAAGACTGTTAATAGATCTAGAAAGAATTGGTCCAAGAAACTTGATGATGCATTATGGGCCTATAGAATTGCATATAAAAACCCTATGGGTATGTCTCCGTATAAAATGGTTTATGGAAAAACGTGTCACTTACCTCTCGAACTAGAACATAAGGCATATTGGGCTATTAAAGAGCTCAATTATGATTTCAAACTTGCCGGTGAGAAGAGGTTATTTGAAATTAGCTCACTTGATGAATGGAGAACCCAAGCCTATGAGAATGCCAAATTGTTTAAAGAAAAAGTTAAAAGATGTCATGACAAAAGGATACAAAAGCGTGAGTTTAATGTAGGTGATTATGTATTGCTATACAACTCTTGTTTAAGATTTTTTTGCAGGAAACCTTATCTCTAAATGGGAAGGTCCTTACGTTATCGAGGAGGTCTATCGTTCCGGTGCCATGAAAATCAACAACTTCGAAAGGCACAAATCCAAAGGTGGTGAACGGTCAAAGAATCAAACATTATATCTCAGGTAATCCTATAAATGTTGAAACCAATGTTATTGAAACCGTAACCCTGGAGGAATACATAAGGGACACTTTCCGAAACGTTTCAGACTCCAAAAAGGAATAGGTATGTGGTACGATAAGTAAACCAACTCCAAAACAGTTTTAATGGCAATTTTTTTCCATTTTGGAATATTTAGAATAATAAAAAAATAAGAAGCAGTCCGGGAAGGACACGAGGGCTCCACGAGGGTGGAGGGCACGCCTTATAGCAGGTAATTATAATAGTTGCATATAAATATGTACTTTTTTTTGATACGTGGTCTACCTCACTCTCTCACAACATATCTAGGGGCGCGTGTTGCAGCCGGCTGATAATCAGTAGCCCGCTTCCCTCCTCTTTCCTCCTCTCTCTCCTCCAACTCATTCAAAATATAATATTTAAAGGCTTACAACCCGCCTACGTCATCCTAGGACACCTGGGGGCATGGGGTAGCCGGCAGCAACTTCACCGCGTCATAGAGCTGAACAAACTGAACCGCTCGCCCAAGCTCGACGCATTGCACTGTTCTTTTCGGTTGCTCAGTAAAAAAAGAGAGGTCTTGGGTTCGTTTTTTCATGCAGAGAAAAAACAACAATTTGGCCAATATCGTAGTATTAAAACTATAGTTTTTAGGGGCAATCAAACAAGTCATTGTAAAAAAACCTGAAAGTGCGTTATATCGACTAGAGGGGGGGTGAATAGGCGATTTTTATGAAAGTCTTCAAAATGGGAGTTATGAAGACAAACAGCAAAGATTATGCCTATTACTATGCAGCGGAAGTTAGATTACACTAGGCCAGCCATGGTCAAGTATTCAATAGAGTGAAAGCACAATGACAAACAGCTGCAGTGTAATAAGGATCAGGTAGGAAGAAGTTATGAAGCCAAACAGATCATACATTCACGTTGTGAAGACAAAAGATAGAGCAAGCATGCAATGGCTTCACAATGAGTAACAGTAAGAAAAAGGAAGTGAAGATGAAACCAGTGACTCGTTGAAGACAATGATGTGTTGGACCAGTTCCAGTTGCTGTGACAACTGTACGTCTGGTTGGAGCGGCTAGGTATTTAAACCTTAGGACACACAGTCCCGGACACCCAGTCCTGAACACGCAGCTCAGGACACCAAGTCCTCACCGTATTCTCCTTGAGCTAAGGTCACATAGTCCTCGCCCAATCACTCTGGTAAGTCTTCAAGGTAGACTCCCAAACCTTCACAGACTTCGTTCACTGGCAATCCACAATGTCTCTTGGATGCTCTGAACGCGACGCCTAACCGTCTGGAGGATTCACAGTCCTCAAGTGTAATAAGTCTTCAGATCACACAGACAAGAAGACTTAAGTGATGCCCAATGTTCTCTGGCTCTGGGTGGTTAGGGCTTTTCTCCTCGCTAGGAATTTTCTCTCAAAGGCTTCGAGGTGGGTTGCTCTCAAACGACAAAAGCCGTGCACTGAAATCTGAGCAGCCAACCGTTTATGGTTGTAGGGGGTGGGCTATTTATAGCCACTTGGCAACCCGACCTGATTTGTCCGAAATGACCCTGGGTCACTAAGGAACTGACACGTGTCGCAACGGTCAGATTTCAAACTCTCATGGCAACTTTACTTGGGCTACAAGCAAAGCTGACTTGTCCGGCTCTGGACAAGATTCTCTCTCATTGTCTTCACTCGAAGACATAGGTTTTTGGTTTAGGCATCACTTCAGTCATTCTGACTGGTTCTCCTGGACCCCACTTAACAGTACGGTGGTTCCTATGACTCAACACAAAAGAAAAAGAACTACGAAAGATCTAAGTCTTCGAGCTCCATAGGCTTCATACATGTCTTCTTTTGTCATAGTCTTCAATGTGAATATCTTCATATACCACCTTTGACTTCAATGTCTTCATACATTTTTAGGGGTCATCTCTGGTAGTAAAACCGAATCAATGAGGGACTTCTACCTGTGTTATCCTGCAATTCTCACAAACACATTAGTCCCTCAACTAGGTTTGTCGTCAATACTCCAAAACCAACTAGGGGTGGCACTAGATGCACTTACAATCTCCCCCTTTTTGGTGATTGATGACAAACTAGTTGAAGTTTTCAACGAGGAATATAGTCTGTGAAATTGTAAAGGATAAGGAATTGTCTTCATAAGTTGCAAGGGCTCCCCCTGAAGATGTGCATATAAGTTAATTTGCTTTTGGAATGCAAATGCACATGGCAGGTTGTACTTGTGGAGATCCACTTCAGCTTATGATGACAATCCACTATGCATGTGAAAGTATATGAAGATAATGACATGCATAATGGAAAATGGACGTCTGCAGAATGAGCTAAGTGCGGAATTTATCGTCGCACATGCGGAATTTATCTTCGCAAAACAGGGTGGCAAACAAGTAGCAGACGACCATCTGGTTTAAGTGTTACAACTCATAAGAACCAAATGAAGCAAAAACGAGAGTTGTAAGCACGAAGCAAAATATAGCAAAACATAAAGCACCCGCCCATATGGACCCGCTTGAAGACTATCAACTCATATGCTTCTCCCCCTTTTGTCAGCAAGGACCAAAAAGGTTTGAAGACATAGAGTGTCTACTCGTTCCAGGAGCAGCAGGGTCGTTGGAGGTGTTTGGCGGTGCAGAAGAGCTTGGAGGTGCTGAAGCAGGTGGCGGTGATGTAGCATCGTCTTCTTCATCAATGATTCTGGCAGTGACTGTGGCAGCAGATGAAGAAAACTCAGAGTCTTCAAGTGATGGTGTGTTGCGCATCACAGCCCTTCTAGGAGGTGTGGTGTCAAACTTGAAGCTCAGTGAAGCCATCCTCTTCAAGTTCAGCTTCAGTACATATCATTGATAGCCCTTTCCATGTACGACGGCAGGTTTCATGAGTGACGAAAGCATTCTTGGTGGCAAGATTTCGAAGACGATTAACATCCACCAAGAGGCTTTTCATCTGACGCTTTAGCCAGTCGTGATGCCTATCTTGTTTTTGATGAAGGGCCACAAGAAGCTCTCGGTCATTGAGAACACGAGCGCGCTTCTTGGGTCTTGAAGCAGTTGCACTATCAGTGGCTTCAGTTGAAGCAGGGTGTGGCGCACGTGTAGTGCCAGCCAAAGGATACACCCTGGAGATGGCTTCAACACCTTCATTTCTGAGTGAAGCTCTGGTGTTCTGCATTCTGAAGACTCAAAGGTTGCTTGGCAGGCTCAGGATATATAGCTTCAGCAGAGGTATCCACATCTGGCAAGAAGATCCGATGGTTGCGGGCTGAGGGCTGATATGAGATCGCAGAGTGAAGCTTGATCAGTCTCATTACCCAAGGAGCATAGAACTTTAAACCAAACAGATCTGAGCCTGATGCAGCGAGTTGGCGTATGAAGAAATCCTGTGCGTTGAAGCATTTGCCATGAAGGATACAGAATATCAGAGTCTTCATTGCACCCTCAATCTTGGCATTTGGAGAGTGCCCTTTAATAGGCCAGAGAGTCCGCCGGATAATGTGATAGATTGTTCTGGGCAGGTACTCAAAGTCTTCAACGAAGAACTCTGTTGGATAAGGAGCATCGAGAGGCAGTGGCTTCATCATGGAGAGCATCTGACTCATATTTGGTTCAGGCCTCTGGAATATGCTCTCAAGAGCTTCAGTGTGTAGTGGACAACCTTCCTCGAAGAGTTCGCCAGGAGTGGGCAGGCCGGTGAGCTCAATGATATCGAATGCATTGGCTTCGTGATGGACATTGCCGGTCATCCACTCCAGGGCCCAAGTCTTCGGATCTCTGTTGTATCCTTTGATGTGTAGGGTGGCATAGAATTGCAACAGAAGCTCTTCATTCCAGTGCTCTTCATCAGTTATAAACTGCAGCAGACCCACTTGCTTGAAGCAATCCAGCGCTTCCTCTAAGCAGGGCAGACCAGCAATGGCTTCAACATCAAGGCGCTTGTGCGGGAAGATGCGACCTTGGTTGTATAGGATGCATGAATAGTAGCTGCGCTGAGGATAGCTCCAGAACCTATCTGATGAAATCCTTTCCCTTGAATAGGGGTTCTTGGAGCTGTTGAAGAACGTATTGTCTGCCTTGAAGCTATTGATGTCAAAGGAGCCAGGTGCTGATGCAGGACCTGGGAACCTTGGCAGCCTTGGGACTGGCTTCTGGACATGAGGCCTGTGCTCAACATGGTAATCAAATTGAGGACCTGCAGCAGACTCAGGAACAGAAGTGTCTAGGTTCAGTAGCTTCGCTGTCTGCTGAAGCTTTTGGTGGGGAGGGCTCCACATTGGCTTCAGTGTTGGTTGTGGCAGCCTCAACATTTTCAGCCTCCGCTTGACTAGCTGGAGGGTCAGTCACAAGCACGTTCTCCTGGAGAACTGCTTCTTGGTGTAGCGGGGGAGTGGGATCTTGTGGTACTTCTTCATTTTCTTCGGCTGATGCAGCCGGAATGTCTTCAGCATAGACTTGAGGCCTTGGACCTTTGCGAAGCCTGCGGAATGCAGACGACGCTTGGGGTTGGAGTGGGCTGGGCCTCAAAGTCTTCTTCCTCTTGAGGGCGATCCGCCCATGACGCATCTTGTGCAATTGGCGTCAGAGGACGACCAATGCTGATGAGTTCGACTTTGTTCATACTGAGGAAGGGCTGCATCATCTTGTACATTGTCCTGATGACCAATGTCTTCAGCAGCAATGGGGTCGGCTGCTGGTATGTCTTCAGCTTCAGGAGCCTCTGTGGAAGCAGGCTCATGAACCGTCAGTTGACGTTCTGCGTTCGGGTGCACCATAGCAATAGGTTCAACTATCAAGGGCTCTGTGGGAGCAGCCCGAGATTTCTTGATCTTTCTCTTCTTCTTGCTGGGGGCAGTAGGAGAGGCTTCAGAGCTCTTCCTCTTCCTGGCTTCAGCCTCAGCAGTTCTTGTCTTCTTGAGCTCTGAAGCTGTTGACCGGCTCTTTGGCTTCGAGCCAGTCGTTGCAGTTGGGAAGACAATTGGAACTGCTTCTTGCCTTGGTGCCTCTGGTTCAGCTGGAACAGTCTTCTTCTTTTTCTTTGCGGCCATCTTGGGGTCGATGCCAGGACGCCCAAGTGCCTTGCGCTTCTCAGCCTCATTGTAGGCTTGCACACATCTTTCAGCCAGAGACTTCATCCGCTCACGTGACCCTGAGCTTCTGCACGCTTCTTCAGAAATTTTCCTTGAGCTCATGCAACATGGTTTTGAAGCTCTTCACTTCTTGCACGCTGAGCTTGGCCATATGCTTCTTGAACTGAGCCTTTTCATGATCAATTTTCTGCTTCAGTTCAACTATGCGCTGGGCAATAGCAAGTTCTGAAGCAATAGCGCCTTGGAAGGCGACGCTGAGGCCAACGGGCAGCTGCAGATCTTCGAAGCTGATGTCTGGTGAGGCAAACCATTCGTCGATGAATTGTGGATGATGGCGACATCAAAGAGAGGCAAATTGTTGAAGATTTCAGCTTCTTCTTTTGCTCTTGATGAGCTGCTCTAGAGCGTCATCTCCAAGATCTTCATCACTTGACAGATCAATGGCTTCGCTGCGCAGAATGGCAGCAGCTGTGAGCTCTTTGCCGGTGTGTGGCTGAGGCACTTGGCCTTCTGGGGCTTGGAGACGCGGGATACGTCTTCAGACTGCACACTGTCTTCAGGAGGTGCAGTTGCCAATGGCTTCGCCCTTGAGATTTTTGAGGAAGGGGCCGGCTTTGAAGCTTTTGGCTTCTTCGTCTGCTTTGGCTTCGGTACAGCAGGAGCTTCATCAGACTCAGAGTCAGCTGGAGGGTCATTCACGGCAGTCCCTTGGACTAAGATGTGGGTGATGAGGCCCTCAAGGTTGGCAAACGGACCGATGATATTGGGTTCTGCGTAGCGTGTGCCATCTGCCCTTGGTGCGGAGGGACCAGGGTTGAAGTCTAACCCAAATTTCTTCTTGTTCAGCTTCGCTGATTGTTGGGCAAACTGGAAGTTGCGCTTGAACAGATTGTCGTCACGACACCAGAGGAGTGACGACGGATGCGCATCATCAGGCTGTGGTCCTCGGACCATGCATGGGTAGAAGCCTTGAGCAATGGCTTCATCTCTGGTCCTGGGTATGAGATTCTTGTAAAGGATGTCCCCCCATGGTCTTGATGGCACATTTCTCAGCATACTCCTGGGTGACGAAGCGGTATTTGAACCATTGTTCTGCCCAATAGCGTCGAATCCATTGGATTCGGGTCTTGCGCTGCCCATAACTCTCTTCTGGATCTGTTTTATACATTTCTGCCAGGTCTTCAGGCAGATCTTTGGAAGTTCCTTCACGTCGCTGTCTGCCCCCCTTCCTTGCTGCTGCTTCTGAAGCCATAAACTTTAACTTGAAAGGCTTCAAAACTTTCAAAGGCTTCAAAGGCTTTCTTTTGCTGGACCAATAGGAACTGGCTTCAGGAAGTTTATGTGATGCTGTAGGAATTCTGCAAATGAATGCAGACTATGAGAACCGAAGGATTCTCCCACGGACATGTACCTGTGACAGCATTAAGGTGCGAGGGAAGGGGAAGAGGTCATATGCATTCTCAGAAGGTTTTGAAGATTAATCAGTTTAGAAGACATTGACCTCATCGTGCGAAGACATTCACTCATAGATAAGAAGTTGGTTCCAGATTTGTACGAACCCACAGATCAGTACAAGTGAGGAATCTAACTACTTCATGAAGCACAAGTGAATATACTAGGCATGTTATGAGATGCAGATTGAGAGATCTAACTTGTGTGAAGATAAACTTCTTATGGTAGAAAGTGACAGAACCATGAGATCAAAAGGGGCTGTAAAAAGAAGTTTTATTTACCACACTTGGAACTGCTAGACGGAAGTGGGAGATGATGCCGAGCAGTTCAGTCCTCCGTGCCCTAACTTGGCGACGGAAGACACCTACGGCGACGGCGGAGAGAACGATGTCCGCGTCGGCGTGAAGACGGCGTCGGAGAAGTTGCGGCAGCGAAGCGCTTCGTCGCCGGCGTCGTCGAGTGCTAGCGGTGGCGCTAGGGTTCGTGCGAGGGTGGAAGAAGGAGATAATGACCGCGGTAAGTGTGAATTTATAGGCTCAGGGGCGGCACTGTGCTATTACACAGGTGCCCCTGGCGATTCGCATCTGAGGAACGCGTGGCCAGTTTGCGGAAGTTTGGGGTTTGTTCCACGTCCCACGCACGCCTGATTGTCGGGCGGTCGTTCCTGCTTCTCCGGATTTTATGTGGAGGAATGAGCATTGAAAACGGACTTTATGGTTGTCTCTATATCTTCTGCTGACAAGGACGCAGTGAAGACATTCGACAGTTTCAATAGAATGCATATGACTTGGAGAGATAGAATTTGAGATAGAAAGCATAGAGAGATTAGGGTCCGATCACATTCACTTAGTTCAAAAGATTCAACCAAGAAGACATAGCTATAAGTGAATGCTGTAGAGGACAGAACACTAGTATGTATATATCTATATAATCAACGTAGTGAAGATAATCATGAAGACATGTTGAGTTCGAAGCCAAACCAAATGTGAAGATATTGCAAGGTAACGCCATGAGTGAAACACTTCAAAATAGAACGTTTGGTGGTGGCGTTACCCACCGTATAGGAAGTATTAGACCCAGACACGGCGCACAATTATCGTGGCGCTCCGAAGTCAAATTCCACATTAATGTATTCACACTTAGAATGTATGTCTTCATTGATTGAAGATATACTTTACTTTGTGTTGCACATCTAAGTCATCATATGCATAAGTGTTAGGATGTGTGCCTGATCACAGGACATTTGAGGATTCCAGGATATTTAGCTCACACCGTAACTTGCAAAACCTCTTCTCATCCAAGGGCTTGGTGAAGATATCTGCCAATTGCTCTTCAGTGTTGACGTGTATGATATCAATGTCTTCCTTCACAACATGATCTCTGAGAAAGTGATGACGAATTTCAATGTGCTTTGTCTTCGAGTGCTGAACTGGGTTGTTGGCAATCTTGATGGCGCTTTCGTTGTCGCAGTAAAGTGGCACTTGCTTCAGATGAATGCCATAGTCCTTGAGTGTTTGCTTCATCACAGAAGCTGAGCGCAGCAAGATCCAGCAGCAATGTATTCAGATTCAGCAGTGGAGAGAGATACACAGTTCTGCTTCTTTGAAGACCAACATACAAGTGATCGTCCCAGAAAGTGACATGTGCCTGATGTAGACTTGCGATCAACTTTGTCACCAGCATAATCAGCATCCGAAAATCCAACCAAATCAAACTCTGAGCCCTTTGGATACCATAATCCTAGAGTTGGGGTGTGAGCCAAATATCGAAGAATTCGCTTCACAGCTAAGTGATGCGACTCCTTTGGTGCCGCTTGAAATCGAGCACACATGCAAACACTAAGCATAATATCTGGCCTAGATGCACATAAATAAAGTAAAGAACCAATCATGGAGCGGTATACCTTTTGATCGAACTCTTTACCATTGTCGTCAGGACCTAGATGATGTTTGGCTGGCATTGGTGTTGTGAAGCCTTTGCAGTCTTGCATACCGAACTTCTTCAGGCAATCTTTGAGATACTTCTCTTGAGATATGAAGATGCCATTGCGTTGTTGTCGTATTTGAAGACCAAGGAAGAACTTCAGCTCCCCCATCATGGACATCTGATATTGCTCTTGCATCATATATCCAAACTCTTCACTGTACTTCTGATTGGTGCAGCCGAAGATAATGTCATCCACATATATTTGGCACACAAACAGTTCACCATCATATGTCTTCGTGAAAAGAGTGGGATCCAGGGAACCAGGTATGAAGCCTTTGCTCTTCAGGAAGTATTTGAGTGTGTCATACCAGGCCCTAGGGGCTTGTTTGAGGCCATACAGTGCCTTGTTGAGCTTGTATACCATGTCAGGATGTTTTGGATTTTCAAAGCCAGGCGGTTGTGCAACATACACTTCTTCTTCAATCTTGCCATTGAGAAAGGCACTTTTCACATCCATTTGATATAGAAGTATGTTATGATGATTTGCATAGGCCAGCAGTATGCGTATGGCTTCAAGCCTAGCCACAGGAGCAAATGTTTCATCGAAGTCAATGCCCTCCACTTGAGTATATCCTTGAGCAACGAGACGAGCTTTGTTTCTGACAACTTGACCATGCTCATCTTGCTTGTTGCGGTATATCCATTTGGTGCCTATTATGTTGTGCTTCCGTGGATCAGGACGCTTTGACCAGTTCCCATACATTATTCAGTTCAAACTGTTGAAGCTCTTCTTGCATAGCTTGAATCCATTCAGGTTCCATGAAGGCTTCTTCAACTTTCTTGGGTTCTGATATTGATACGAATGCGAAGTGCCCACAGAAATTTGTTAGCTGAGTTGCCCTTGAACGAGTGAGTGGACCAGGTGCATTGATGCTGTCAATTATTCTGTCAATCTGCACTTCATTGGCAACACGAGGATGTACAGGGCGAAGACTTTGCTCTTGCTGATCTGTGTTGTTGTTGGGAGGAATGTCTTCAGGCTGAGCATTGTCTTCATGTTGATCAGGTGCTGAGATGATAAGTTCTTCTTCAGGATGAGCTTCAGAAGGTATAATCTCTCCAGTTCCCATTAGCTTGATTGATTCACTAGCTGGAATCTCATCTAGCACATTTGGCAGTTGCTCTCTTTGTGAACCATTTGTCTCATCGAACCGCACATCCACTGTTTCAACCACTTTGTAATGAAAGAGATTGAAGACTCTGTAGGAGTGCGAATCCTTTCCATATCCAAGCATAAAGCCCTCATGTGCTTTTGGTGCAAACTTTGAGGTGTGGTGTGGGTCCTTGATCCAGCACCTTGCGCCAAATACTCTGAAGTAACTGACATTTGGCTTCTTGCCAGTTAGGAGTTCATAAGATGTCTTGTTCAGAAGCTTGTGAAGATAAACACGATTGATTGTATGGCATGCAGTGTCAATGGCTTCAGTCCAGAATTTTCTTGGAGTCTTGTATTCATCTAGCATTGTTCTGGCCATCTCAATGAGTGTTCTGTTCTTGCGTTCGACGACGCCATTCTGCTGTGGCGTGTACGGAGCTGAGAATTCATGTGTGATGCCCAAGGTATCAAGATATGTATCAAGGCCAGTGTTCTTGAATTCAGTGCCATTGTCACTTCTGATGTGCTTTATCTTGGCGCCAAAATTGTTCATAGCTCGATTGGCGAAGCGTCTGAAGACATCCTGCACTTCAGTCTTGTAAAGGATTATGTGCACCCAAGTATATCTAGAGTAATCATCAACAATGACGAAAGCCATAGAGGCAAGCAGTAGTAGTAAAAGTTGAGTAGTGAGTGGGACCGAAAAGATCCATGTGGAGCAGTTCGAAGGGTTGTGTAGTAGTCATGATTGTCTTCGAAGGATGTTTTGCCCTTGTCATCTTCCCTGCTTCACAGGCACCGCATAAGTGATCTTTCTTGAACTTGACGCCCTCGATGCCTATGACATGCTTCTTCTTCGCAAGGGTGTGGAGGTTCCTCATGCCAGCATGCCCAAGCCTCCGATGCCAAAGCCAGCATTCTGAAGCTTTTGCAAGAAGACATACTGCAAGTTGTGGCCCTGCTGAGAAATCTACCACGTACAGATCATCTTTTCGATACCCTTCAAACACTAGAGACTTGTCAGATTCCATTAGTACTAGGCAACGATATTTTCCAAACATTACGATCATGTTCAAATCGCAAAGCATTGAGACAGACATTAAGTTGAAGCCAAGGGATTCAACAAGCATGACTTTATCCATGTGTTGATCCTTTGAGATTGCAACTCTACCTAGACCCAATACCTTACTTTTACCAGTGTCAGCAAATGTGATGTGGCTCTTGTCGGATGGACGTAAGGTTGAGTCCATAAGAAGGCTTCTTTTGCCAGTCATGTGATTTGTACACCCACTGTCAATAATCCATTCTGAAGACTTTGAAGACGCTGGTGTCGTACCCTACAGTGCAGTTAGGGGGATAGGCTTCACGAAGAGAATTGTGAAGCAAAAACATTTGACGAACCAGTGGGTTATGAAAACTTAGATCCAGATTAGGACTAATAGGGAGAGTAGCATGCGATTCAGGAACGAAGTACATAATGATGCCATTCGGGCATTTTATCTTGCGCCCTACAAGATTTTTAAGGTCCCCAGCAATAGCGTCAGAAGATTTTGTTTTTCTGCTGGAGACCTTTCCCTGCAAAAGAGAGTTAAGCTTTCTTAACCACCCACATCTTCAAGGGTGGCTTAGAAGCAATAAGTCTAAGTGCAGCATCTGAGAATTTTGGCTTTGAAGCCTTAGCAAACAGTCTTGCAGGTGGACAATAATACTCATAGGAATAAGCAGAATAATTTTTGGTCATATGAACATGACGGTTCGATGAACCGCTCTCATATTCATATGCCTGAGTATGGTTTCCCTGCAAAACATTTGCGTTAGTGTGACTCAGGTGAGTCCTCTGTTTGTATGAAGCCTTTGGACCGTATGAAGCCTTTGGTCTGAGGTTTGTCTTCTTCAAGTGAGGTGTCATGAAGACATTCACAGGAAGATTTTCCAGACACTTTTTCGGAACCCAGATCTTCTTCATAGGCGGTCCATTCCTGCAGTTAGTACCAATGTACCTGGCAAACACTTCACCATTCTGATTCTTAAACAGTTTATAGTTTGCATCAAAGGATTCATCAATGATAATGGGGTTAGCACAAGTGAAGCCAGATAAATTGGATGGATCTGCTGAAAGTTCCTTTGCAGCAACCCATGTGGTTTTGGGGTACTGCTCAGGTTTCCAGTAAGAGCCATCTGCATTTATTTTCCTTACGAACCCAACACCCTCTTTCCTAGGGTTTCGGTTCAGAATCTGCTTCTTGAGGACATCACATAATGTCTGATGTCCTTTAAGACTTTTGTACATCCCTGTTTCAAGCAATGTCTTCAACCTAGCATCTATCCAGCAATAGCAGTGGTATCCTCAGCAGAGGGGTTAGTTACCACATCAACAGTTGAAGATATTGAAACAGTAGTAGCAGTGGAACATTCAGCAACAGAAGCAGCATTATCACGCTCAATGCATTTAAGACATGGTGGTTCAAATCCTTCCTGAGCGGGACTGATCTGTTCAGCGCGAAGTGACTCGTTTTCCTTTTGAAGATCTTCATGAGCCACCCTCAATTTCTCAAGTTCTTGCTTCCTTTGAAGATAATCATAGGAAAGCTTTTCATGAGTTGTTGAGAGAGTATCATGACGATCTTCAAGTTCCTGATACTTAACGTGAAGGTTTTTTATGTCTTCAATTAAGGATTCAGATCGAGTCATTTCAGCACCCAACAGATCATCGCTTCTGTCTAACAATTTTTGAATATGTTCCATAGCTTTCTGTTGTTCAGTTGCAATTTTAGCAAGTGTTTTGTAGCTAGGTTTTGAATCACATTCAGAGTCATCGTCACTAGATGTTTCATAGCGAGTTGTGCGTGTGTTTACCTTGGCACCGCGTGCCATGAAGCAGTAGGTAGGAGTGGAGTCGTTCTTGTCATTTGCGTCGGTGTCGGTGATGCAGTCATTGTCTTCAGTATTGAAGATGGACTTGGCGACGTATGCTGTAGCCAGACTCGCAATGCCAGAATCAGACTCCTCCTCAGACTCCACCTCTGCCTCCTCAGATGCGGACTCCTCCTCTGAATCCATCTCCTTTCCAACAAACGCACGTGCCTTGCCAGATGAGCTCTTCTTGTGTGATGAAGACTTTGATGAAGACTTGGAAGAAGACTTTGAGTATTTCTTCTTCTTCTTCTGTCGTCAGAATCATATTCCTTGCTCTTCTTCTTCCTTCTGTTCTCATTGTCCCACTGTGGACACTCAGAGATGAAGTGTCCAGTTTTCTTGCACTTGTGACATGTTTTCTTCTTGTAGTCATGAGCAGAAGCTTCATCATTCCTTGAGCTTGATCGTGAAGATTTTCTGAAGCCTTTCTTCTTGGTGAATTTTTGAAACTTCTTCACTAGCATTGCAAGTTCTCTTCCAATGTCTTCAGGATCATCAGAACTGCAGTCAGATTCTTCTTCAGATGAGGAGACAGCTTTTGCCTTCAAGGCACGAGTTCGCCCATAGTTTGGACCGTAGATATCTCTTTTCTCAGAAAGCTGAAACTCATGTGTGTTGAGCCTCTCAAGTATGTCAGACGGATCGAGTGTCTTGAAATCAGGACGTTCTTGAATCATCAGGGCCAGAATGTCAAACGAACTATCAAGTGATCTCAGCAGCGTCTTGACGATTTCATGTTTGGTGATCTCAGTAGCGCCGAGGGCTTGAAGCTCATTTGTGATGTCAGTGAGCCGATCAAAGGTGTGCTGGACATTCTCATTGTCATTTCGTTTGAAGCGGTTGAAGAGATTGCGAAGGACACTGATTCTTTGATCTCTCTGGGTTGATATGCCTTCATTAACTTTGGAGAGCCAATCCCAGACCAGTTTGGATGTCTTCAAGGCACTCACACGGCCATACTGTCCTTTGGTCAGATGACCACAGATGATATTCTTGGCAGTAGAGTCCAGTTGAACGAACTTCTTGACATCAGCAGCAGTGACACCTTCTCCAGCCTTGGGAACGCCGTTTTCGACGACATACCATAGGTCGACGTCAATGGCTTCAAGATGCATGCGCATCTTATTCTTCCAGTAGGGATATTCAGTTCCATCGAAGACGGGACAAGCAGGAGACTTTGATTATCCCTGCAGTCGACATAGCTAAAACTCCAGGTGGTTAAACCGAATCACACAGAACAAGGGAGCACCTTGCTCTGATACCAATTGAAAGTGCGTTATATCGACTAGAGGGGGGGTGAATAGGCGATTTTTATGAAAGTCTTCAAAACGTGAGAGTTGATGAAGACAAACAGTGAAGATCATGCCTATTACTATGCAGCGGAAGTTAGATTACACTAGGCCAGCCATGGTCATGTATTCAATAGAGTGAAAGCGCAATGACAAACAGCTTCAGTGTAATAAGGATCAGGTAGGAAGAAGTTATGAAGCCGAACAGATCATACATTCATGTTGTGAAGACAAAAGATAAAGCAAGCATGCAATGGCTTCACAATGAATAACTGTAAGTGAAAGGAAGTGAAGATGAAACCAGTGACGCGTTGAAGACAATGATTTGTTGGACCAGTTCCAGTTGCTGTGACAACTGTACGTCTGGTTGGAGCGGCTAGGTATTTAAACCAAAGGACACACAGTCCCGGACACCCAGTCAAGGACACTTAGTCCAAGACACCCAGTCCTCACCGTTTTCTCCTTGAGCTAAGGTCACACAGACCTCGCCCAATCACTCAGGTAAGTCTTCAAGGTAGACTCCCAAACCTTCACAGACTTCGTTCACTGACAATCCACAATTTCTCTTGGATGCTCAGAACGCGACGCCTAACCGTCTGGAGGATGCACAGTCCTCAAGTGTAATAAGTCTTCAAATCACACAGACACGAAGACTTAAGTGATGCCCAATTTACTCTGGCTCTGGGTGGTTAGGGCTTTTCTCCTCACTGGGAATTTTTCTTTCAAAGGCTTCGAGGTGGGTTGCTCTCAAACGACAAAAGCCGTGCACTGAAATCTGAGCAGCCAACCGTTTATGGTTGTGGGGGGTGGACTATTTATAGCCACTTGGCAACCCGACCTGATCTGTCCGAAATGACCCTGGGTCACTAAGGAACTGACACGTGTACCAACGGTCGAATTTTGAACTCACACGGCAACTTTACTTGGGCTACAAGTAAAGCTGACTTGTCTGACTCTGGACAAGATTTTCTCTCAAAGTCTTCGCTCGAAGACATAGGATTTGAATTAGGCATCACTTCAGTCATTCTGACTGGTTCTCTTCGACCCCACTTAACAGTACGGTGGTTCCTATGACACAACATGAATGAAATAAAACTACGAAGGATCTAGGTCTTCGAGTTCCAAAAGCTTCATAGGGAGTCTTCTCATGTCATTGTCTTCAATATGAATATCTTCATAAACCACCATTGTCTTCAATGTCTTCGTACATTTTTAGGGGTCATCTCTGGTAGTAAAACCGAATCAATGAGGGACTTCTACCTGTGTTTTCCTGCAATTCTCACAAACACATTAGTCCCTCAACTAGGTTTGTCGTCAATACTCCAAAACCAACTAGGGGTGGCACTAGATGCACTTACAATTGGCAATCTAACACTATCATCCAAACACCTCTTTGGCTAGAGTTAGTTCAGGGTTAGTCATTGTTGAGTATCATTGTTATTTAGGAAATGTACGATAGCGTAGGATTTATTCTACCTTGACCTGTACTCCAAGATGACAGTGTACTCCTATAAATATATGCCCATGAGGCTCAAGCAATACAATCAACTATTCCACCAATCTCTCTCTCCCTTTTAACTGTCATGAGCTAAAAACTAACTCTAACCTCTATCTAAGTTAGAGTATCCAAACAGTGCCATTGTTAAATCAAATGGAAAGGCGTGTTCACTGCTCCCTCCTGTCCTTTGTACTCTGCATATAAGAATTTTCGGAAGTCAAACTTCATAAAGTTTGACCTTATTTATATGAAAAAATATCAACATCTAGCATGCTAAAGTTATACAATATGAAAATTTAAGTCATGACACATGTACTAATATTTATTTCATTCATTTTGTTCTATGAAGCACAAGTGAATAACTTTAGCATGCTAAACTTCATAAAATTTAAGTCATGACACATTGACGCGGGTTATGTCACATTTTGTTCTATAAAGTTGGTCAAACTTTAAGAGGCCCGACTTTAGACAAATCTTATATGCGAACTAAAAAGATTTGGAGGGAGTACAACATGCTTAACAGCTATTGTTTAATTTGGTATTGATGAAATTGAACTACACAGTTCATTCTAGCACATATAGAACATCACACTGTTAATAGCTGAAATAAACAAGGCATACTACGAACAACCAAAGATGGCAATTGAAACTGGACATATGCTAACTACAAACAACTGAACATCCATCAACCAAAGAAATAAACAAGGCATAATGCAAACAACCTAATATAGAAATAAATATTGGATAGGTTCTCACTACAAAAGGGGTTCGAGAAAACAAATCATGGGTTTCCTCACTTGTCACAGATTGGCTCCTCCTCATGGTCGCCATCGATGAGGCCTGACTTGCTAGCTGAGGATCCCAGGCCAGCATCGCAGAACATGTCCTTCAGAAATGATAAAAGGAGCTCCATGGCAATGAAGGATGGCAAATTGTTCATAATGAGCCGTGGGAGATCAGCGGCAGGGCCATCGATTAGATCGACAGCTGTCGAACCCAAAGGGTTGGGGGTGGGCAACTTAACATGTGACATAACCCGCGTCAAGCCATCGGTGTCGATGACCTTGATGTCGTAGCCGGCGGCTGTGACATGCCAGAATACTCTAGCCCACTGATCGAAAGGCTCAATCCAGGTCCAGTCATCGTCGCAAGCTTCCTCGGCGGCCACCTCGCCGACGTCGGTTGAAGAGGCCGCGGTAAATCTCTTTTGGGCCATTCGCTCGTCGAGCTCCCCAGGAAGCGTAGCCGGGCTTAGGCTGCGACACTCTTGGAGTGGGGGAGGGGGTGGGGATGGGGATCTCTGGGAAAGGGGCGTTTCGCAGGCATCATCTCCATATCGGTGGGTAAACTGCACGGGAAACCGACAGAGGTTGACGATGCAGGCGGGGCGGCGGCGGTGGCGACCTAGCTAGGTTTGGAGTGAGGAAGGGGCGATGTTTATGTCTGTGAGTGGGGGATTTGGGGTGAGCGAAGGATTTGTGGTGTGTGTGTGTGTGTGGAGGGGTCCAAGGTGGTGTTTGAGCAAATGCCGCGGGTACTGAAAATTTTACTAGGCCAGAGTAAAATGGTGGCGCTACCAAAAATTTGGATCAAGGGATTGAAGCAGAGTGGGGCGGGAGTAAAATTCCGGGGCTACTGAAAATTTGGATCTACTGATTGAAGCACAGTGGGAGTAACAGACATTGCACACGGCCCAGACATACTAATCGTGTGCTATCAAACAAAAAAACTATCTACGCGGACACAGGTAGATATTTTTGAAGGAAATATGCCCTAGAGGCAATAATAAAGTTACTATTTATTTCCTTATTTCATGATAAATGTTTATTATTCATGCTAGAATTGTATTAACCGGAAACATAATACATGTGTGAATACATAGACAAACACAGTGTCACTAGTATGCCTCTACTTGACTAGCTCGTTGACCAAAGATGGTTAAGTTTCCTAACCATAGCATGAGTTGTTATTTGATCAATGGGATCACATCATTAGGAGAATGATGTGATTGACTTGACCCATTCCATTAGCTTAGCACTTGATCGTTTGTTTACCTGCTATTGCTTTCTTCATGACTTATACATGTTCTTATGACTATGAGATTATGCAACTCCCGAATACCGGAGGAACACTTTGTGTGCTACCAAACGTCACAACGTAACTGGGTGATTATAAAGGTGCTCTACAGGTGTCTCCAATGGTACTTGTTGAGTTGGCATAGATCAAGATTAGGATTTGTCACTCCGATTGTCGGAGAGGTATCTCTGGGCCCTCTCGGTAATGCACATCACTATAAGCCTTGCAAGCAATGCACTAATGAGTTAGTTGCGGGATAGTGCATTACGGAACGAGTAAAGAGACTTGCCGGTAACGAGATTGAACTAGGTATTGGATACCGACGATCGAATCTCGGGCAAGTAACATACCGATGACAAGAGACAACGTATAGTGTTATGCGGTTTGACTGGTAAAGATCTTCGTAGAATATGTAGGAACCAATATGAGCATCCAGGTTCCGCTATTGGTTATTGACCGGAGACATGTCTCGGTCATGTCTACATAGTTCTCGAACCCGTAGGGTCCGCACGCTTAAAGTTCTGTGACGATCGGTTTTATGAGTTTTATATGTTTTGATGTACCGAAGGTAGTTCGGAGTCCCGGATATGATCACGGACATGACGAGGAGTCTCGAAATGGTCGAGACATAAAGATTGATATATTGGAAGCCTACATTTGGACATCGGAAGAGTTCCGGGTAAAATCGGGATTTTACCGGAGTACCGGAGGGGTTACCGGAACCCCCGGGCTAATGGGCCTTGTTGGGCCATAAGGGAAAGAGAGAGGGGCCGGCCTAGGGCAGGCAGCGCGCCCCTCCCTCTGGTCCGAATTGGACTATGAGGATGGGGGGTGAGGGAGTCCTGGATTAGGGGGTCCTCGGATAGCCGGACTATATACTTTGGCCAGACTGTTGGACTATGAAGATACAAGATTGAAGACTTCGTCCCGTGTCCGGGTGGGACTCTCCTTTGCGTGGAAGGCAAGCTTGGCAATTCGGATATGTAGATATCCTTCCCTTGTAACCGACTCTGTGTAACCCTAGCCCTCCGGTGTCTATATAAACCGGAGGGTTTAGTCCGTAGGACAAGAACAATCATAATCATAGGCTAGCTTCTAGGGTTTAGCCTCTACGATCTCGTGGTAGATCAACTCTTGTAATACTCATATCATCAAGATCAATCAAGCAGGAAGTAGGGTATTACCTCCATCGAGAGGGCCCGAACCTGGGTAAACATTGTGTCCCCTGCCTCCTGTTACCATCTGCCTTAGACGCACAGTTCGGGACCCCCTACCCGAGATCCGCCGGTTTTGACACCGACATTGGTGCTTTCATTGAGAGTTCCACTGTGTCGTCACCATAAGGCTTGATGGCTCCTTCGATCATCGGCAACGATGCGATCCAGGGTGAGGTTTTTCTCCCCGGACAGATCTTCGTATTCGGCGGCTTCGTACTGCGGGCCAACTCGCTTGGCCATCTGGAGCAGATCGAGAGCTACGCCCCTGGCCATCAGGTCAGGTTTGGAAGCTTAAACTATACTGCCGACATCCGCGGAGACTTGATCTTCGACGGATTCGAGCCCATGTCAGGTGCGCTGCACAGTCACGACGAGCATGACTTAGCTCTGCCGCCGGACGGTGTTCGGGAGATCACACCTGTGGCTACTCCGGCCCTCAATCCGGAGCAGATCGTGCCGTCCGAGGACGGGTGGATGGACCCCGCCACGGAGGCCGCACACCCAGCGGCGATAGAGCCGAATACTGACTTCACCTCCTATGAGACCTGTGTTGCGATTCGTCCCCGGCCACAGGCTCCGAACCGCCTGCGTCCGTGCCTATCGAATCTGATTGGGCACCGATCATGGAGTTTACCTCCGTGGATATCTTTCAGCACTCGCCCTTGGGCGAACGTGCTAAATTCATTGAGGTCTCTCTCCTTGTCAGGAGACCCTTGGCCGAACTATGTCCGGCTTGAGTGGGAAGCGGACGACGAAGAAATTCATTCCCCACCCACCACCCACTTAATAGCCACTGTCGACGACTTAACCGACATGCTTGATTTCGGCTCCGAAGACATCGACGGTATGGACGACGATGCAGGAGAAGAACAGGAACCACCGCCCACAGGGCGCTGGACAGCCACCTCATCATATGATATATACATGGTGGACACCCCCAAAGAAAGCGATGGCAATAAGGCAACGGAGGATAATCCCCTCGAGAAGCAATCTAAGCACGCGTCATCGGCGCCGCTCTAAGCCCCGCCATAGCAAAAGCAGCGATACCGGCACAAGAGACAATAACGCTGCGGATAGTGCCGAAGACGAAGACAATCCCCTCCAGCCAGGCTTCGAGCGGGAGGATGGGCAAGCTAGCCCTAAGGAACAGGCGGCAGACGGAGAATCAGAGGATGACAATTACATGCCCTCTCCGATGACGAGGTGAGCCTCGGCGACGAAGAATTTATCGTGCCTGAGGATCCCGTCGAGCAGGAGCGCTTCAAGCGCCGGCTTATAGCCACAAAAAAGCCTGAAGAAAAAGCAACACAGCTTCAAGCTGATCAAGATCTGCTAGCGGATAGATGGACCGAGGTGCTGGCAGCCGAGGAATACGAACTCGAGCGCCCAACCAAAAGTTACCCAAAGCGCAGGTTGCTACCCCAACTCGAGGAGGAAGCATTAAAGCCTACACTACCAGCGTATGATGCGGCTGACCGGCCACCTCGTGGCCGAGACAAAGTGGTATCAGCCCGAAGTCCAGCCCGCACCCGTCGCCAGTCAAACAAAAACACCAAGGCCCGGGGCAACACGCAGGACCTGCGAGACGTATTGGAAAACAAAGCAGGACATACAAGATCGATCTACGGATCACGGGGGCGCGCCCCAACGCATGACGACGACCGTCACGCCGGATATACTAAAAGCAAATCCGGCCGGGCCGAATATAGCAGACAAGACTCGTATGAACTGCGTCGTGATATAGCCCGGCACAGAGGCGCCGCACACCCCCTATGCTTCACTGATGAAGTAATGGATCACGAATTCCCAGAAGGTTTTAAACCCGTGAATATTGAATCATATGATGGCACAACAGACCCCGCGGTATGGATCGAAGATTTCCTCCTCCACATCCACATGGCCCGCGGTGACGATCTACATGCCATCAAGTACCTCCCATTAAAACTCAAAGGGCCTGCTTCGGCATTGGCTCAATAGCCTGCCGGCAAACTCCATTGGCAGTTGGGAGAATTTGGAAGACGCATTCCTTGACAACTTCCAGGGCACTTATGTGCGACCACCGGATGCCGATGACTTGAGTCACATAACCCAACAGCCAGGGGAATCAGCCAGGAAATTCTGGACTCGGTTCCTAACTAAAAAGAACCAAATTGTCGACTGTCCGGATGCCGAGGCCTTAGCGGCATTTAAGCATAACATCCGCGACGAGTGGCTCGCCCGACACCTCGGCCAAGAAAAGCCGAAATCCATGGCAGCCCTCACGACACTCATGACCCGCTTTTGTGCGGGCGAGGATAGCTGGCTGGCTCGCAGCAACAACACATCAAGAACCCTGGCAATTCAGATGCCAAAGATAGCAACGAGCCACGTCGCAACAGACACAAGCGCCGCAACAACAGCGACAACGCCGAAGACACGACAGTTAATGCCGGATTCAGTGGCTCTAAATCCGGTCAGCGGAAAAAGCCGTTCAAAAGAAGCAATCCGGGCCCGTCCAGCTTGGACCGCATACTCGATCGTTCGTGTCAAATTCACGGCACCCCCGATAAACCAGCCAACCACACCAACAGAGAATGCTGGTGTTCAAACAGGCCGGCAAGTTGAATGCCGAAAACAAGGAAAAGGGGCTGCATAGCGAACGACGAGGAGGAGCCCCGGCCGCCGAACACAGGAGGACAGAAGAAATTTCCTCCCCAAGTGAAAACGGTAAACATGATATACGCAACCCATATTCCCAAGCGGGAACGGAAGCGTGCACTGAGGGACGTCTATGCGATGGAGCCAGTCGCCCCAAAGTTCAACCCATGGTCTTCTTGTCTGATCACCTTTCGATCGCAGGGACCACCCCACCAGTATCCGTCATGGCGGTTCTGCCGCATTGGTCCTTGACCCCATCATTGACGGATTTCACCTCACTCGAGTCCTTATGGACGGTGGCAGCAGCCTGAACCTGCTCTATCAGGATACAGTGCGCAAAATGGGTATAGACCCCTCGAGGATCAAACCCCACAAAACCACCTTTAAAGGTGTCATCCAGGTGTAGAGGCCTGTTGCACGGGCTCAATCACACTGGAAGTGGTCTTCGGATCTCCGGACAACTTCCGAAGCGAGGAGTTAATCTTCGATATCGTCCCCTTCCGCAGTGGCTATCACGCACTGCTCGGACGAACCGCATTTGCCAGATTCAATGCGGTACCGCATTATGCATACCTCAAGCTCAAAATGCCAGGACCTCGCGGGGTTATAACAGTTAATGGAAACACAGAACGCTCGCTCGCACGGAGGAGCACACTGCGGCCCTCGCAGCAGAAGCGCAAAGCAGCCTTATGAGGCAAACCGCCAATTCGGAAAAAGACCCCGGACACCTTCAAGCGAGTCCGGAGTACCCTGCAAGAGGATCGCCAGGCACGTTTAGAGCTCGCCTAGCAATTCGGCCTCCGTCCTAGTCCCAGTCAAGCGGCGAAATTTGCGCCGCGCGTACATAATTACGCACTCAAGATACCATGGGCATAGGCGGAGGCACGGCCATGGCACGGCCCACAATGCGGCTCAACCGCTTCAGGACCCGTATACCTTTAACATTTTCTTCCTCAGGCCCCTATTCTCTGAAGGCCCTCTCCGATCGTCTGATTATCGGACCCGTCACGGGAAGGAAACACCAAGGAAGCAAGAAGCTTTGACGTACAAGGGAATCCCAGGTGGTCTCTGATAACGATCGCTATACCTGTTTTACATACCCACACGCAGCTTGCCCTTGGATAGGACATGTCAAATAGTCCTATTTTTGCTTATTGCACTACTTGTATACATACGCTTTGACGTATCATTTAAATAACAATGTACAGCGTTAGCTTATTATTGCATTTCTTCATCTTTTTTCCTGTCTGCTTATTTACGACAAATTGCACCCGTACATTCTGGTACGTCAGTGCGCCAGGGGCTTCAGTGTACCCCATAACACGGCAAGAAAAGTCCGAACACTTTCGACAGTGCGGCACCCCGAACTTATAGCATTATATGCATCAGCTCCGAATCATGTCTTGGGTCAATAGTTGGGTTTGCCGGCTCCCATGTTTTGGTACCTTACGTTCCGCTATATCGGCTAAGGTAGCACTGGGAGAACTACTGCGATTGTGTCCCGGTTCTTCCGGACGAGCACCTCAGTAGAGAAAGCCGAAAACTGACTGTCATGATGCGGCGAGAGCTGGTCGCTGTTCGAGAGGTCTCAAATCCTTAAAGATTTTTTCCGCTTCGGGCGAGGAGTCGGCCTTGTCCGATTTAGGCGTACATAGCGCCCCAAGTTCGGCCTTCCGAATACTAGGGGCTTCGCCAAAATTTAAAATTGTAGACTTCTATGGCTAAGTGAGAGTGATAAAGCTTTATAGTCCGATTGCCTGGTTCGTTGTGCTGAACACCTCCTTCGAAGGACCCAAAACTGGGATAAAGAGTGATCAGGTTTATCCCGAACACCTCAGTACTAGTTACATGGGGGCAGAAGCCGACGACTGGCCAACTCTCAAATTTTATAAACGCGCACAGAAGGTAATATTTTAAATTAACAAGCGTTACATAGCGACATGAACTCGTTTCACATTACAGGATCACATGAGTACATTCATTCAAATATTACATCCTTAGCACATTCCTCTGCCACAAGGCGAGCACCCTTCAGGACACTGTCATAATACTTTTCGGGGTGGCGATGCTCCTTGCCCTCGGCGGCCCCTCCTTCACCAGCTTTTCGGCGTCCATCTTCGCCCAGTGCACTTTCGCCCGGGCAAAAGCCCTGCGCGCACCCTCAATGCAGACGGACCGCTTTATGACTTCAAACCGGGTGGCAGGCGTTCACAAGCCGCCTTACCAGGCCGAAAATAGCTGCCAGGCAGGGGCTCGCCAGGCCACATCCGGACTATGAGGCCCTTCATGGCCAGTTCGGCCGCCTTGTGAAGCTCGACCAGTTGCTTCAACTGGTCGCTCAAGGGCATCGGATGTTCGGTCCCAGTATACTGAGACCAGAACAACTTCTCCGTCGAGCTCCCTTCCTCGGCCCGGTAGAACTCCGCGGCATCCGACACACTGCTGGGTAGATCTGCGAACGCTCCTGGAGAGCTCCGAATTCGGGTAAGTAAAAGGAAAGTTTCCTTCACATGCTTGCTTTGCATAATGAATGCCTTACCCGCCGCTATCTTCCTGACCGCCTCAATTTCCTGGAGGGCCTTTTGGGCTTCGGCCTTGGCATTTTGTGCGTTCTCGAGGGCCTTCGCAAGCTCGGACCCTTGCGTCTTAGAGTCACGCTCCAAGGACTCGTACTTCTTGACAAACTCCTGGAGCTCTTGCTGAACCTCGCCACTCGGGCCTCTTGCTTCTCGCGCTCGCGCTCCTTGGCCGCTTTGCCTTCGGCCTCGGACAGCGCCTTCTTCAGGCGCCACTTCGGTCGTGGCCCCTAGCAAAATTCATGACGATCCTGTGATCTAACACAGTTTCCTTTTTCTTTATCAATAAACAGACGAGGTATTCTTACCTTTGTTCTCTTCGAGCTGCCTCTTGGTAAGGCCGAGCTCTTCCTCGGACCGCTCAAGGTCCCGCTTCAGTGCGGAGACCTCCGCCGTGTGAGCGGCAGCGGCCAGCAGTGAAGCCTGCTTATTCACATAGACATATTCTGATTAGACTCCTGTGATTATTATTTGATCCTCTGTTCGGCCTTTCTTTGCGAACACCAAACAGAGCATCAGGGGCTACTGTCTATGCTGTAACATTTTCTCATAATTTGATTACTTACCTCAAAGCCTGTTAGGAGGCTGGCACAGGCTTCAGTCAGTCCGCTTTTGGCGGACCGAACCTTCTTGACCACCGCACTCATGATAGTGCGGTGCTCTTCGTCAATGGAAGCGCCGCGAAGCGCTTCCAGCAAATTGTCCGATGCCTCTGGATGGACAAGGCCATCGGCATCTCTCTCTTTTT